>NW_027149969.1:0-196182 GCF_031143425.1 Pleurodeles waltl | reverse complement strand
ACGTGCTTCAAAACTGTACACAAGCACCCTCTCAGTGCCAGCACTGGGCCTGCAATGTCCCTGGCCCATTTGCAACCTCCAGGCAGCTGTTTTCGACATTAGGCTCCAAGGAGGCAAAGTCACTCCTTCTACCCAGGGCTACGGAGCTCCAAGTAGGGTAAGATTCCAGGTTTTCCCCCTGGATGGAAGTGGAAAAAAAAGAACACTTTACGTGCTTCAAAACGGTACACAAGCACCCTCACAGTGTCAGCACTGGGCCTGCAATGTCCCTGGCCCATTTGCAACCTCCAGGCAGCTGTTTTCGACATTAGGCTCCAAGGGGGCAAAGTCACTCCTTCTACCCAGGGCTACGGAGCTCCAAGTAGGGTAAGATTCCAGGTTTTCCCCCTGGATGGAAGTGGAGTAAAAAGAACACTTTACGTGCTTCAAAACGGTACACAAGCACCCTCACAGCGTCAGCACTGGGCCTGCAATGTCCCTGGCCCATTTGCAACCTCCAGGCAGCTGTTTTCGACATTAGGCTCCAAGGGGGAAAAGTCACTCCTTCTACCCAGGGCTACGGAGCTCCAAGTAGGGTAAGATTCCAGGTTTTCCCCCTGGATGGAAGTGGGGAAAAAAAAGAACACTTTACGTGCTTTAAAACCGCACACAAGCACCCTCACAGTGCAAGCACTGGGCCTGCAATGTCCCTGGCCCATTTGCAACCTCCAGGCAGCTGTTTTCGACATTAGGCTCCAAGGGGGCAAAGTCACTCCTTCTACCCAGGGCTACGGAGCTCCAAGTAGGGTAATATTCCAGGTTTTCCCCCTGGATGGAAGTGGAAAAAAAAAGAACACTTTACGTGCTTCAAAATGTTACACAAGCACCCTCACAGTGTCAGCGCTGGGCCTGCAATGTCCCTGGGCCATTTGCAATCTTCCAGGCAGCTATTTTACACATTATGGGTGTTTCAGCTCCAAGGGGGCAAAGTCACTCCTTCTACCCAGGGCTACGGAGCTCCAAGTAGGGTAAGATTCCAGGATTTCCCCCTGGATGGAAGTTGGAAAAAAAGAACACTTTACGTGCTTCAAAACGGTACACAAGCACCCTCACAGCGTCAGCACTGGGCCTGCAATGTCCCTGGCCCATTTGCAAGCTCCAGGCAGCTGTTTTCGACATTAGGCTCCAAGGGGGCAAAGTCACTCCTTCTACCCAGGGCTACGGAGCTCCAAGTAGGGTAAGATTCCAGGTTTTCCCCCTGGATGGAAGTGGAAAAAAAATAATACTTTACGTGCTTCAAAACTGTACACAAGCACCCTCACAGTGTCAGCACTGGGCCTGCAATGTCCCTGGCCCATTTGTAACCTTCCAGGCTGCTATTTTACACATTATGAGTGTTTCAGCTCCAAGGGGACAAAGTCACTCCTTCTACCCAGGGCTACGGAGCTCCAAGTAGGGTAAGATTCCAGTTTTTCCCCCTGGATGGAAGTGGAAAAAAAAGAACACTTTACGTGCTTTTAAACTGTACACAAGCACCCTCACAGTGTCATCACTGGGCCTGCAATGTCCCTGGGCCATTTGCACCCTTCCAGGCAGCTATTTTACACATTATGAGTGTTTCAGCTCCAAGGGGGCAAAGTCACTCCTTCTACCCAGGGCTACGGAGCTCCAAGTAGGGTAAGATTCCAGGTTTTCCCCCTGGATGGAAGTGGAAAAAAAAGAACACTTTACGTGCTTCAAAACGGTACACAAGCACCCTCACAGTGTCAGCACTGGGCCTGCAATGTCCCTGGCCCATTTGCAACCTCCAGGCAGCTGTTTTCGACATTAGGCTCCAAGGGGGAAAAGTCACTCCTTCTACCCAGGGCTACGGAGCTCCAAGTAGGGTAAGATTCCAGGTTTTCCCCCTAGATGGAAGTGGAAAAAAAGATCATTTTTCGTGCTTCAAAACTGTACACAAGCACCATCACAGTGTCAGCACTGGGCCTGCAATGTCCCTGGGCCATTTGCAACCTTCCAGGCAGCTATTTTACACATTATGGGTGTTTCAGCTCCAAGAGGGAAAAGTCACTCCTTCTACACAGGGCTACGGAGCTCCAAGTAGGGTAAGATTCCAGGTTTTCCCCCTGGATGGAAGTGGAAAAAAAAGAACACTTTACGTGCTTCAAAACGGTACACAAGCACCCTCACAGTGTCAGCACTGGGCCTGCAATGTCCCTGGCCCATTTGCAAGCTCCAGGCAGCTGTTTTCGACATTAGGCTCCAAGGGGGCAAAGTCACTCCTTCTACCCAGGGCTACGGAGCTCCAAGTAGGGTAATATTCCAGGTTTTCCCCCTGGATGGAAGTGGAAAAAAAAAGAACACTTTACGTGCTTCAAAATGTTACACAAGCACCCTCACAGTGTCAGCGCTGGGCCTGCAATGTCCCTGGGCCATTTGCAACCTTCCAGGCAGCTATTTTACACATTATGGGTGTTTCAGCTCCAAGGGGGCAAAGTCACTCCTTCTACCCAGGGCTGCGGAGCTCCAAGTAGGGTAAGATTCCAGGTTTTCCCCCTGGATGGAAGTGGAAAAAAAAAAACACTTTACGTGCTTCAAAACTGTACACAAGCACCCTCTCAGTGCCAGCACTGGGCCTGCAATGTCCCTGGCCCATTTGCAACCTCCAGGCAGCTGTTTTCGACATTAGGCTCCAAGGAGGCAAAGTCACTCCTTCTACCCAGGGCTACGGAGCTCCAAGTAGGGTAAGATTCCAGGTTTTCCCCCTGGATGGAAGTGGAAAAAAAAGAACACTTTACGTGCTTCAAAACGGTACACAAGCACCCTCACAGTGTCAGCACTGGGCCTGCAATGTCCCTGGCCCATTTGCAACCTCCAGGCAGCTGTTTTCGACATTAGGCTCCAAGGGGGCAAAGTCACTCCTTCTACCCAGGGCTACGGAGCTCCAAGTAGGGTAAGATTCCAGGTTTTCCCCCTGGATGGAAGTGGAGAAAAAAGAACACTTTACGTGCTTCAAAACTGTACACAAGCACCCTCACAGTGTCAGCACTGGGCCTGCAATGTCCCTGGGCCATTTGCTACCTTCCAGGCAGCTATTTTACACATTATGGGTGTTTCAGCTCCAAGGGGGCAAAGTCACTCCTTCTACCCAGGGCTACGGAGCTCCAAGTAGGGTAAGATTCCAGGTTTTCCCCCTGGATGGAAGTGGAGAAAAAAGAACACTTTACGTGCTTCAAAACTGTACACAAGCACCCTCACAGCGTCAGCACTGGGCCTGCAATGTCCCTGGCCCATTTGCAACCTCCAGGCAGCTGTTTTCGACATTAGGCTCCAAGGGGGCAAAGTCACTCCTTCTACCCAGGGCTACGGAGCTCCAAGTAGGGTAAGATTCCAGGTTTTCCCCCTGGATGGAAGTGGAAAAAAAAGAACACTTTACGTGCTTCAAAACTGTACACAAGCACCCTCACAGTGTCAGCACTGGGCCTGCAATGTCCCTGGCCCATTTGTAACCTTCCAGGCTGCTATTTTACACATTATGAGTGTTTCAGCTCCAAGGGGACAAAGTCACTCCTTCTACCCAGGGCTACGGAGCTCCAAGTAGGGTAAGATTCCAGGTTTCCCCCCTGGATGGAAGTGGGAAAAAAAGAACACTTTACGTGCTTTAAAACCGCACACAAGCACCCTCACAGTGCCAGCACTGAGCCTGCAATGTCCCTGGCCCATTTGCGACCTTCCAGGCTGCTATTTTACACATTATGAGTGTTTCAGCTCCAAGGGGGCAAAGTCACTCCTTCTACCCAGGGCTACGGAGCTCCAAGTAGGGTAAGATTCCAAGTTTTCCCCCTGGATGGAAGTGGAGAAAAAAGAACACTTTACGTGCTTCAAAACTGTACACAAGCACCCTCACAGTGTCAGCACTGGGCCTGCAATGTCCCTGGGCCATTTGCTACCTTCCAGGCAGCTATTTTACACATTATGGGTGTTTCAGCTCCAAGGGGGCAAAGTCACTCCTTCTACCCAGGGCTACGGAGCTCCAAGTAGGGTAATATTCCAGGTTTTCCCCCTGGATGGAAGTGGAAAAAAAAAGAACACTTTACGTGCTTCAAAATGTTACACAAGCACCCTCACAGCGTCAGCACTGGGCCTGCAATGTCCCTGGCCCATTTGCAAGCTCCAGGCAGCTGTTTTCGACATTAGGCTCCAAGGGGGCAAAGTCACTCCTTCTACCCAGGGCTACGGAGCTCCAAGTAGGGTAAGATTCCAGGTTTTCCCCCTGGATGGAAGTGGAGTAAAAAGAACACTTTACGTGCTTCAAAACGGTACACAAGCACCCTCACAGCGTCAGCACTGGGCCTGCAATGTCCCTGGCCCATTTGCAACCTCCAGGCAGCTGTTTTCGACATTAGGCTCCAAGGGGGCAAAGTCACTCCTTCTACCCAGGGCTACGGAGCTCCAAGTAGGGTAAGATTCCAGGTTTTCCCCCTGGATGGAAGTGGAGTAAAAAGAACACTTTACGTGCTTCAAAACGGTACACAAGCACCCTCACAGCGTCAGCACTGGGCCTGCAATGTCCCTGGCCCATTTGCAACCTCCAGGCAGCTGTTTTCGACATTAGGCTCCAAGGGGGCAAAGTCACTCCTTCTACCCAGGGCTACGGAGCTCCAAGTAGGGTAAGATTCCAGGTTTTCCCCCTGGATGGAAGTGGGAAAAAAAAGAACACTTTACGTGCTTTTAAACTGTACACAAGCACCCTCACAGTGTCATCACTGGGCCTGCAATGTCCCTGGGCCATTTGCAACCTTCCAGGCAGCTATTTTACACATTATGAGTGTTTCAGCTCCAAGGGGGCAAAGTCACTCCTTCTACCCAGGGCTGCGGAGCTCCAAGTAGGGTAAGATTCCAGGTTTTCCCCCTGGATGGAAGTGGAAAAAAAAAAACACTTTACGTGCTTCAAAACTGTACACAAGCACCCTCACAGTGCCAGCACTGGGCCTGCAATGTCCCTGGCCCATTTGCAACCTCCAGGCAGCTGTTTTCGACATTAGGCTCCAAGGGGGCAAAGTCACTCCTTCTACCCAGGGCTACGGAGCTCCAAGTAGGGTAATATTCCAGGTTTTCCCCCTGGATGGAAGTGGAAAAAAAAAGAACACTTTACGTGCTTCAAAATGTTACACAAGCACCCTCACAGTGTCAGCGCTGGGCCTGCAATGTCCCTGGGCCATTTGCAATCTTCCAGGCAGCTATTTTACACATTATGGGTGTTTCAGCTCCAAGGGGGCAAAGTCACTCCTTCTACCCAGGGCTACGGAGCTCCAAGTAGGGTAAGATTCCAGGATTTCCCCCTGGATGGAAGTTGGAAAAAAAGAACACTTTACGTGCTTCAAAACGGTACACAAGCACCCTCACAGTGTCAGCACTGGGCCTGCAATGTCCCTGGCCCATTTGCAACCTCCAGGCAGCTGTTTTCGACATTAGGCTCCAAGGGGGAAAAGTCACTCCTTCTACCCAGGGCTACGGAGCTCCAAGTAGGGTAAGATTCCAGGTTTTCCCCCTAGATGGAAGTGGAAAAAAAGATCATTTTTCGTGCTTCAAAACTGTACACAAGCACCATCACAGTGTCAGCACTGGGCCTGCAATGTCCCTGGGCCATTTGCAACCTTCCAGGCAGCTATTTTACACATTATGGGTGTTTCAGCTCCAAGAGGGAAAAGTCACTCCTTCTACCCAGGGCTACGGAGCTCCAAGTAGGGTAAGATTCCAGGTTTTCCCCCTGGATGGAAGTGGAAAAAAAAGAACACTTTACGTGCTTCAAAACGGTACACAAGCACCCTCACAGTGTCAGCACTGGGCCTGCAATGTCCCTGGCCCATTTGCAACCTTCCAGGCAGCTATTTTACACATTATGGGTGTTTCAGCTCCAAGGGGGCAAAGTCACTCCTTCTACCCAGGGCTGCGGAGCTCCAAGTAGGGTAAGATTCCAGGTTTTCCCCCTGGATGGAAGTGGAAAAAAAAAAACACTTTACGTGTTTCAAAAATGTACACAAGCACCCTCTCAGTGCCAGCACTGGGCCTGCAATGTCCCTGGCCCATTTGCAACCTCCAGGCAGCTGTTTTCGACATTAGGCTCCAAGGAGGCAAAGTCACTCCTTCTACCCAGGGCTACGGAGCTCCAAGTAGGGTAAGATTCCAGGTTTTCCCCCTGGATGGAAGTGGAAAAAAAAGAACACTTTACGTGCTTCAAAACGGTACACAAGCACCCTCACAGTGTCAGCACTGGGCCTGCAATGTCCCTGGCCCATTTGCAACCTCCAGGCAGCTGTTTTCGACATTAGGCTCCAAGGGGGCAAAGTCACTCCTTCTACCCAGGGCTACGGAGCTCCAAGTAGGGTAAGATTCCAGGTTTTCCCCCTGGATGGAAGTGGAGAAAAAAGAACACTTTACGTGCTTCAAAACTGTACACAAGCACCCTCACAGTGTCAGCACTGGGCCTGCAATGTCCCTGGGCCATTTGCTACCTTCCAGGCAGCTATTTTACACATTATGGGTGTTTCAGCTCCAAGGGGGCAAAGTCACTCCTTCTACCCAGGGCTACGGAGCTCCAAGTAGGGTAAGATTCCAGGTTTTCCCCCTGGATGGAAGTGGAGAAAAAAGAACACTTTACGTGCTTCAAAACTGTACACAAGCACCCTCACAGCGTCAGCACTGGGCCTGCAATGTCCCTGGCCCATTTGCAACCTCCAGGCAGCTGTTTTCGACATTAGGCTCCAAGGGGGCAAAGTCACTCCTTCTACCCAGGGCTACGGAGCTCCAAGTAGGGTAAGATTCCAGGTTTTCCCCCTGGATGGAAGTGGAAAAAAAAGAACACTTTACGTGCTTCAAAACTGTACACAAGCACCCTCACAGTGTCAGCACTGGGCCTGCAATGTCCCTGGCCCATTTGTAACCTTCCAGGCTGCTATTTTACACATTATGAGTGTTTCAGCTCCAAGGGGACAAAGTCACTCCTTCTACCCAGGGCTACGGAGCTCCAAGTAGGGTAAGATTCCAGGTTTCCCCCCTGGATGGAAGTGGGAAAAAAAGAACACTTTACGTGCTTTAAAACCGCACACAAGCACCCTCACAGTGCCAGCACTGAGCCTGCAATGTCCCTGGCCCATTTGCGACCTTCCAGGCTGCTATTTTACACATTATGAGTGTTTCAGCTCCAAGGGGGCAAAGTCACTCCTTCTACCCAGGGCTACGGAGCTCCAAGTAGGGTAAGATTCCAAGTTTTCCCCCTGGATGGAAGTGGAGAAAAAAGAACACTTTACGTGCTTCAAAACTGTACACAAGCACCCTCACAGTGTCAGCACTGGGCCTGCAATGTCCCTGGGCCATTTGCTACCTTCCAGGCAGCTATTTTACACATTATGGGTGTTTCAGCTCCAAGGGGGGCAAAGTCACTCCTTCTACCCAGGGCTACGGAGCTCCAAGTAGGGTAAGATTCCAGGTTTTCCCCCTGGATGGAAGTGGAGAAAAAAGAACACTTTACGTGCTTCAAAACTGTACACAAGCACCCTCACAGCGTCAGCACTGGGCCTGCAATGTCCCTGGGTCATTTGCAACCTTCCAGGCAGCTATTTTACACATTATGGGTGTTTCAGCTCCAAGGGGGCAAAGTCACTCCTTCTACCCAGGGCTACGGAGCTCCAAGTAGGGTAAGATTCCAGGTTTACCCCCTGGATGGAAGTGGAGAAAAAAGAACACTTTACGTGCTTCATAACTGTACACAAGCACCCTCACAGTGTCAGCACTGGGCCTGCAATGTCCCTGGACCATTTGCAACCTTCCAGGCAGCTATTTTACACATTATGGGTGTTTCAGCTCCAAGGGGGCAAAGTCACTCCTTCTACCCAGGGCTACGGAGCTCCAAGTAGGGTTAGATTCCAGGTTTTCCCCCTGGATGGAAGTGGAAAAAAAAGAACACTTTACGTGCTTCAAAACTGTACACAAGCACCCTCACAGTGTCAGCACTGGGCCTGCAATGTCCCTGGCCCATTTGCAACCTCCAGGCAGCTGTTTTCGACATTAGGCTCCAAGGGGGCAAAGTCACTCCTTCTACCCAGGGCTACGGAGCTCCAAGTAGGGTAAGATTCCAGGTTTTCCCCCTGGATGGAAGTGGGAAAAAAAAAGAACACTTTACGTGCTTTAAAACCGCACACAAGCACCCTCACAGTGCAAGCACTGGGCCTGCAATGTCCCTGGCCCATTTGCAACCTCCAGGCAGCTGTTTTCGACATTAGGCTCCAAGGGGGAAAAGTCACTCCTTCTACACAGGGCTACGGAGCTCCAAGTAGGGTAAGATTCCAGGTTTTCCCCCTAGATGGAAGTGGAAAAAAAGATCATTTTTCGTGCTTCAAAACTGTACACAAGCACCATCACAGTGTCAGCACTGGGCCTGCAGTGTCCCTGGGCCATTTGCAACCTTCCAGGCAGCTATTTTACACATTATGGGTGTTTCAGCTCCAAGGGGGAAAAGTCACTCCTTCTACCCAGGGCTGCGGAGCTCCAAGTAGGGTAAGATTCCAGGTTTTCCCCCTTGATGGAAGTGGAAAAAAAAGAACATGTTACGTGCTTCAAAACTGTACACAAGCACCCTCACAGTGTCAGCACTGGGCCTGCAATGTCCCTGGGCCATTTGCTACCTTCCAGGCAGCTATTTTACACATTATGGGTGTTTCAGCTCCAAGGGGGCAAAGTCACTCCTTCTACCCAGGGCTACGGAGCTCCAAGTAGGGTAAGATTCCAGGTTTTGCCCCTGGATGGAAGTGGAAAAAAAAGAACACTTTAAGTGCTTTAAAACCGCACACAAGCACCCTCACAGTGCCAGCAGTGAGCCTGCAATGTCCCTGGCCCATTTGCAACCTTCCAGGCAGCTATTTTACACATTATGGGTGTTTCAGCTCCCAGGGGGCAAAGTCACTCCTTCTACCCAGGGCTACGGAGCTCCAAGTAGGGTAAGATTCCAGGTTTTCCCCCTGGATGGAAGTGGAGAAAAAAGAACACTTTACGTGCTTTTAAACTGTACACAAGCACCCTCACAGTGCCAGCAGTGAGCCTGCAATGTCCCTGGCCCATTTGCAACCTTCCAGGCTGCTATTTTACACATTATGAGTGTTTCAGCTCCAAGGGGGCAAAGTCACTCCTTCTACCCAGGGCTACGGAGCTCCAAGTCGGGTAAGATTCCAGGTTTTCCCCCTGGATGGAAGTGGGGAAAAAAAAGAACACTTTACGTGCTTTAAAACAGCACACAAGCACCCTCACAGTGCCAGCACTGGGCCTGCAATGTCCCTGGCCCATTTGCAACCTTCCAGGCAGCTATTTTACACATTATGGGTGTTTCAGCTCCAAGGGGGAAAAGTCACTCCTTCTACCCAGGGCTGCGGAGCTCCAAGTAGGGTAAGATTCCAGGTTTTCCCCCTGGATGGAAGTGGAGTAAAAAGAACACTTTACGTGCTTCAAAACGGTACACAAGCACCCTCACAGCGTCAGCACTGGGCCTGCAATGTCCCTGGCCCATTTGCAACCTCCAGGCAGCTGTTTTCGACATTAGGCTCCAAGGGGGCAAAGTCACTCCTTCTACCCAGGGCTACGGAGCTCCAAGTAGGGTAAGATTCCAGGTTTTCCCCCTGGATGGAAGTGGAGTAAAAAGAACACTTTACGTGCTTCAAAACGGTACACAAGCACCCTCACAGCGTCAGCACTGGGCCTGCAATGTCCCTGGCCCATTTGCAACCTCCAGGCAGCTGTTTTCGACATTAGGCTCCAAGGGGGCAAAGTCACTCCTTCTACCCAGGGCTACGGAGCTCCAAGTAGGGTAAGATTCCAGGTTTTCCCCCTGGATGGAAGTGGGAAAAAAAAGAACACTTTACGTGCTTTTAAACTGTACACAAGCACCCTCACAGTGTCATCACTGGGCCTGCAATGTCCCTGGGCCATTTGCAACCTTCCAGGCAGCTATTTTACACATTATGAGTGTTTCAGCTCCAAGGGGGCAAAGTCACTCCTTCTACCCAGGGCTGCGGAGCTCCAAGTAGGGTAAGATTCCAGGTTTTACCCCTGGATGGAAGTGGAAAAAAAAGAACACTTTACGTGCTTCAAAACCGTACACAAGCACCCTCACAGTGTCAGCACTGGGCCTGCAATGTCCCTGGGCCATTTGCAACCTTCCAGGCAGCTATTTTACAAATTATGGGTGTTTCAGCTCCAAGGGGGCAAAGTCACTCCTTCTACCCAGGGCTACGGAGCTCCAAGTAGGGTAAGATTCCAGGTTTTCCCCCTGGATGGAAGTGGAAAAAAAAGAACATGTTACGTGCTTCAAAACTGTACACTAGCACCCTCACAGTGCCAGCACTGAGCCTGCAATGTCCCTTGCCCATTTGCAACCTTCCAGGCTGCTATTTTACACATTATGAGTGTTTCAGCTCCAAGGGGGCAAAGTCACTCCTTCTACCCAGGGCTACGGAGCTCCAAGTAGGGTAAGATTCCAGGTTTTCCCCCTGGATGGAAGTGGACAAAAAAGAACACTTTACGTGCTTTTAAACTGTACACAAGCACCCTCACAGTGCCAGCAGTGAGCCTGCAATGTCCCTGGCCCATTTGCAACCTTCCAGGCTGCTATTTTACACATTATGAGTGTTTCAGCTCCAAGGGGGCAAAGTCACTCCTTCTACCCAGGGCTACGGAGCTCCAAGTCGGGTAAGATTCCAGGTTTTCCCCCTGGATGGAAGTGGGGAAAAAAAAGAACACTTTACGTGCTTTAAAACAGCACACAAGCACCCTCACAGTGCCAGCACTGGGCCTGCAATGTCCCTGGCCCATTTGCAACCTTCCAGGCAGCTATTTTACACATTATGGGTGTTTCAGCTCCAAGGGGGAAAAGTCACTCCTTCTACCCAGGGCTGCGGAGCTCCAAGTAGGGTAAGATTCCAGGTTTTCCCCCTGGATGGAAGTGGAAAAAAAAGAACACTTTACGTGCTTTTAAACTGTACACAAGCACCCTCACAGTGTCATCACTGGGCCTGCAATGTCCCTGGGCCATTTGCACCCTTCCAGGCAGCTATTTTACACATTATGAGTGTTTCAGCTCCAAGGGGGCAAAGTCACTCCTTCTACCCAGGGCTACGGAGCTCCAAGTAGGGTAAGATTCCAGGTTTTCCCCCTGGATGGAAGTGGAAAAAAAAGAACACTTTACGTGCTTCAAAACGGTACACAAGCACCCTCACAGTGTCAGCACTGGGCCTGCAATGTCCCTGGCCCATTTGCAACCTCCAGGCAGCTGTTTTCGACATTAGGCTCCAAGGGGGAAAAGTCACTCCTTCTACCCAGGGCTACGGAGCTCCAAGTAGGGTAAGATTCCAGGTTTTCCCCCTAGATGGAAGTGGAAAAAAAGATCATTTTTCGTGCTTCAAAACTGTACACAAGCACCATCACAGTGTCAGCACTGGGCCTGCAATGTCCCTGGGCCATTTGCAACCTTCCAGGCAGCTATTTTACACATTATGGGTGTTTCAGCTCCAAGAGGGAAAAGTCACTCCTTCTACCCAGGGCTACGGAGCTCCAAGTAGGGTAAGATTACAGGTTTTCCCCCTGGATGGAAGTGGAAAAAAAAGAACACTTTACGTGCTTCAAAACGGTACACAAGCACCCTCACAGTGTCAGCACTGGGCCTGCAATGTCCCTGGCCCATTTGCAACCTCCAGGCAGCTGTTTTCGACATTAGGCTCCAAGGGGGAAAAGTCACTCCTTCTACCCAGGGCTACGGAGCTCCAAGTAGGGTAAGATTCCAGGTTTTCCCCCTAGATGGAAGTGGAAAAAAAGATCATTTTTCGTGCTTCAAAACTGTACACAAGCACCATCACAGTGTCAGCACTGGGCCTGCAATGTCCCTGGGCCATTTGCAACCTTCCAGGCAGCTATTTTACACATTATGGGTGTTTCAGCTCCAAGAGGGAAAAGTCACTCCTTCTACCCAGGGCTACGGAGCTCCAAGTAGGGTAAGATTCCAGGTTTTCCCCCTGGATGGAAGTGGAAAAAAAAGAACACTTTACGTGCTTCAAAACGGTACACAAGCACCCTCACAGTGTCAGCACTGGGCCTGCAATGTCCCTGGCCCATTTGCAAGCTCCAGGCAGCTGTTTTCGACATTAGGCTCCAAGGGGGCAAAGTCACTCCTTCTACCCAGGGCTACGGAGCTCCAAGTAGGGTAATATTCCAGGTTTTCCCCCTGGATGGAAGTGGAAAAAAAAAGAACACTTTACGTGCTTCAAAATGTTACACAAGCACCCTCACAGTGTCAGCGCTGGGCCTGCAATGTCCCTGGGCCATTTGCAACCTTCCAGGCAGCTATTTTACACATTATGGGTGTTTCAGCTCCAAGGGGGCAAAGTCACTCCTTCTACCCAGGGCTGCGGAGCTCCAAGTAGGGTAAGATTCCAGGTTTTCCCCCTGGATGGAAGTGGAAAAAAAAAAACACTTTACGTGCTTCAAAACTGTACACAAGCACCCTCTCAGTGCCAGCACTGGGCCTGCAATGTCCCTGGCCCATTTGCAAACCTCCAGGCAGCTGTTTTCGACATTAGGCTCCAAGGAGGCAAAGTCACTCCTTCTACCCAGGGCTACGGAGCTCCAAGTAGGGTAAGATTCCAGGTTTTCCCCCTGGATGGAAGTGGAAAAAAAAGAACACTTTACGTGCTTCAAAACGGTACACAAGCACCCTCACAGTGTCAGCACTGGGCCTGCAATGTCCCTGGCCCATTTGCAACCTCCAGGCAGCTGTTTTCGACATTAGGCTCCAAGGGGGCAAAGTCACTCCTTCTACCCAGGGCTACGGAGCTCCAAGTAGGGTAAGATTCCAGGTTTTCCCCCTGGATGGAAGTGGAGTAAAAAGAACACTTTACGTGCTTCAAAACGGTACACAAGCACCCTCACAGCGTCAGCACTGGGCCTGCAATGTCCCTGGCCCATTTGCAACCTCCAGGCAGCTGTTTTCGACATTAGGCTCCAAGGGGGAAAAGTCACTCCTTCTACCCAGGGCTACGGAGCTCCAAGTAGGGTAAGATTCCAGGTTTTCCCCCTGGATGGAAGTGGGGAAAAAAAAGAACACTTTACGTGCTTTAAAACCGCACACAAGCACCCTCACAGTGCAAGCACTGGGCCTGCAATGTCCCTGGCCCATTTGCAACCTCCAGGCAGCTGTTTTCGACATTAGGCTCCAAGGGGGCAAAGTCACTCCTTCTACCCAGGGCTACGGAGCTCCAAGTAGGGTAATATTCCAGGTTTTCCCCCTGGATGGAAGTGGAAAAAAAAAGAACACTTTACGTGCTTCAAAATGTTACACAAGCACCCTCACAGTGTCAGCGCTGGGCCTGCAATGTCCCTGGGCCATTTGCAATCTTCCAGGCAGCTATTTTACACATTATGGGTGTTTCAGCTCCAAGGGGGCAAAGTCACTCCTTCTACCCAGGGCTACGGAGCTCCAAGTAGGGTAAGATTCCAGGATTTCCCCCTGGATGGAAGTTGGAAAAAAAGAACACTTTACGTGCTTCAAAACGGTACACAAGCACCCTCACAGCGTCAGCACTGGGCCTGCAATGTCCCTGGCCCATTTGCAAGCTCCAGGCAGCTGTTTTCGACATTAGGCTCCAAGGGGGCAAAGTCACTCCTTCTACCCAGGGCTACGGAGCTCCAAGTAGGGTAAGATTCCAGGTTTTCCCCCTGGATGGAAGTGGAAAAAAAATAACACTTTACGTGCTTCAAAACTGTACACAAGCACCCTCACAGTGTCAGCACTGGGCCTGCAATGTCCCTGGCCCATTTGTAACCTTCCAGGCTGCTATTTTACACATTATGAGTGTTTCAGCTCCAAGGGGACAAAGTCACTCCTTCTACCCAGGGCTACGGAGCTCCAAGTAGGGTAAGATTCCAGTTTTTCCCCCTGGATGGAAGTGGAAAAAAAAGAACACTTTACGTGCTTTTAAACTGTACACAAGCACCCTCACAGTGTCATCACTGGGCCTGCAATGTCCCTGGGCCATTTGCACCCTTCCAGGCAGCTATTTTACACATTATGAGTGTTTCAGCTCCAAGGGGGCAAAGTCACTCCTTCTACCCAGGGCTACGGAGCTCCAAGTAGGGTAAGATTCCAGGTTTTCCCCCTGGATGGAAGTGGAAAAAAAAGAACACTTTACGTGCTTCAAAACGGTACACAAGCACCCTCACAGTGTCAGCACTGGGCCTGCAATGTCCCTGGCCCATTTGCAACCTCCAGGCAGCTGTTTTCGACATTAGGCTCCAAGGGGGAAAAGTCACTCCTTCTACCCAGGGCTACGGAGCTCCAAGTAGGGTAAGATTCCAGGTTTTCCCCCTAGATGGAAGTGGAAAAAAAGATCATTTTTCGTGCTTCAAAACTGTACACAAGCACCATCACAGTGTCAGCACTGGGCCTGCAATGTCCCTGGGCCATTTGCAACCTTCCAGGCAGCTATTTTACACATTATGGGTGTTTCAGCTCCAAGAGGGAAAAGTCACTCCTTCTACCCAGGGCTACGGAGCTCCAAGTAGGGTAAGATTCCAGGTTTTCCCCCTGGATGGAAGTGGAAAAAAAAGAACACTTTACGTGCTTCAAAACGGTACACAAGCACCCTCACAGTGTCAGCACTGGGCCTGCAATGTCCCTGGCCCATTTGCAAGCTCCAGGCAGCTGTTTTCGACATTAGGCTCCAAGGGGGCAAAGTCACTCCTTCTACCCAGGGCTACGGAGCTCCAAGTAGGGTAATATTCCAGGTTTTCCCCCTGGATGGAAGTGGAAAAAAAAAGAACACTTTACGTGCTTCAAAATGTTACACAAGCACCCTCACAGTGTCAGCGCTGGGCCTGCAATGTCCCTGGGCCATTTGCAACCTTCCAGGCAGCTATTTTACACATTATGGGTGTTTCAGCTCCAAGGGGGCAAAGTCACTCCTTCTACCCAGGGCTGCGGAGCTCCAAGTAGGGTAAGATTCCAGGTTTTCCCCCTGGATGGAAGTGGAAAAAAAAAAACACTTTACGTGCTTCAAAACTGTACACAAGCACCCTCTCAGTGCCAGCACTGGGCCTGCAATGTCCCTGGCCCATTTGCAACCTCCAGGCAGCTGTTTTCGACATTAGGCTCCAAGGAGGCAAAGTCACTCCTTCTACCCAGGGCTACGGAGCTCCAAGTAGGGTAAGATTCCAGGTTTTCCCCCTGGATGGAAGTGGAAAAAAAAGAACACTTTACGTGCTTCAAAACGGTACACAAGCACCCTCACAGTGTCAGCACTGGGCCTGCAATGTCCCTGGCCCATTTGCAACCTCCAGGCAGCTGTTTTCGACATTAGGCTCCAAGGGGGCAAAGTCACTCCTTCTACCCAGGGCTACGGAGCTCCAAGTAGGGTAAGATTCCAGGTTTTCCCCCTGGATGGAAGTGGAGAAAAAAGAACACTTTACGTGCTCCAAAACTGTACACAAGCACCCTCACAGTGTCAGCACTGGGCCTGCAATGTCCCTGGGCCATTTGCTACCTTCCAGGCAGCTATTTTACACATTATGGGTGTTTCAGCTCCAAGGGGGCAAAGTCACTCCTTCTACCCAGGGCTACGGAGCTCCAAGTAGGGTAAGATTCCAGGTTTTCCCCCTGGATGGAAGTGGAGAAAAAAGAACACTTTACGTGCTTCAAAACTGTACACAAGCACCCTCACAGCGTCAGCACTGGGCCTGCAATGTCCCTGGCCCATTTGCAACCTCCAGGCAGCTGTTTTCGACATTAGGCTCCAAGGGGGCAAAGTCACTCCTTCTACCCAGGGCTACGGAGCTCCAAGTAGGGTAAGATTCCAGGTTTTCCCCCTGGATGGAAGTGGAGTAAAAAGAACACTTTACGTGCTTCAAAACGGTACACAAGCACCCTCACAGCGTCAGCACTGGGCCTGCAATGTCCCTGGCCCATTTGCAACCTCCAGGCAGCTGTTTTCGACATTAGGCTCCAAGGGGGCAAAGTCACTCCTTCTACCCAGGGCTACGGAGCTCCAAGTAGGGTAAGATTCCAGGTTTTCCCCCTGGATGGAAGTGGAGTAAAAAGAACACTTTACGTGCTTCAAAACGGTACACAAGCACCCTCACAGCGTCAGCACTGGGCCTGCAATGTCCCTGGCCCATTTGCAACCTCCAGGCAGCTGTTTTCGACATTAGGCTCCAAGGGGGCAAAGTCACTCCTTCTACCCAGGGCTACGGAGCTCCAAGTAGGGTAAGATTCCAGGTTTTCCCCCTGGATGGAAGTGGGAAAAAAAAGAACACTTTACGTGCTTTTAAACTGTACACAAGCACCCTCACAGTGTCATCACTGGGCCTGCAATGTCCCTGGGCCATTTGCAACCTTCCAGGCAGCTATTTTACACATTATGAGTGTTTCAGCTCCAAGGGGGCAAAGTCACTCCTTCTACCCAGGGCTGCGGAGCTCCAAGTAGGGTAAGATTCCAGGTTTTACCCCTGGATGGAAGTGGAAAAAAAAGAACACTTTACGTGCTTCAAAACCGTACACAAGCACCCTCACAGTGTCAGCACTGGGCCTGCAATGTCCCTGGGCCATTTGCAACCTTCCAGGCAGCTATTTTACACATTATGGGTGTTTCAGCTCCAAGGGGGCAAAGTCACTCCTTCTACCCAGGGCTACGGAGCTCCAAGTAGGGTAAGATTCCAGGTTTTCCCCCTGGATGGAAGTGGAAAAAAAAGAACATGTTATGTGCATCAAAACTGTACACTAGCACCCTCACAGTGCCAGCACTGAGCCTGCAATGTCCCTTGCCCATTTGCAACCTTCCAGGCTGCTATTTTACACATTATGAGTGTTTCAGCTCCAAGGGGGCAAAGTCACTCCTTCTACCCAGGGCTACGGAGCTCCAAGTAGGGTAAGATTCCAGGTTTTCCCCCTGGATGGAAGTGGACAAAAAAGAACACTTTACGTGCTTTTAAACTGTACACAAGCACCCTCACAGTGCCAGCAGTGAGCCTGCAATGTCCCTGGCCCATTTGCAACCTTCCAGGCTGCTATTTTACACATTATGGGTGTTTCAGCTCCAAGGGGGCAAAGTCACTCCTTCTACCCAGGGCTACGGAGCTCCAAGTAGGGTTAGATTCCAGGTTTTCCCCCTGGATGGAAGTGGAAAAAAAAGAACACTTTACGTGCTTCAAAACTGTACACAAGCACCCTCACAGTGTCAGCACTGGGCCTGCAATGTCCCTGGCCCATTTGCAACCTCCAGGCAGCTGTTTTCGACATTAGGCTCCAAGGGGGCAAAGTCACTCCTTCTACACAGGGCTACGGAGCTCCAAGTAGGGTAAGATTCCAGGTTTTCCCCCTGGATGGAAGTGGGAAAAAAAAAGAACACTTTACGTGCTTTAAAACCGCACACAAGCACCCTCACAGTGCAAGCACTGGGCCTGCAATGTCCCTGGCCCATTTGCAACCTCCAGGCAGCTGTTTTCGACATTAGGCTCCAAGGGGGAAAAGTCACTCCTTCTACCCAGGGCTACGGAGCTCCAAGTAGGGTAAGATTCCAGGTTTTCCCCCTGGATGGAAGTGGAGAAAAAAGAACACTTTACGTGCTTTTAAACTGTACACAAGCACCCTCACAGTGCCAGCAGTGAGCCTGCAATGTCCCTGGCCCATTTGCAACCTTCCAGGCTGCTATTTTACACATTATGAGTGTTTCAGCTCCAAGGGGGCAAAGTCACTCCTTCTACCCAGGGCTACGGAGCTCCAAGTCGGGTAAGATTCCAGGTTTTCCCCCTGGATGGAAGTGGGGAAAAAAAAGAACACTTTACGTGCTTTAAAACAGCACACAAGCACCCTCACAGTGCCAGCACTGGGCCTGCAATGTCCCTGGCCCATTTGCAACCTTCCAGGCAGCTATTTTACACATTATGGGTGTTTCAGCTCCAAGGGGGAAAAGTCACTCCTTCTACCCAGGGCTGCGGAGCTCCAAGTAGGGTAAGATTCCAGGTTTTCCCCCTGGATGGAAGTGGAGTAAAAAGAACACTTTACGTGCTTCAAAACGGTACACAAGCACCCTCACAGCGTCAGCACTGGGCCTGCAATGTCCCTGGCCCATTTGCAACCTCCAGGCAGCTGTTTTCGACATTAGGCTCCAAGGGGGCAAAGTCACTCCTTCTACCCAGGGCTACGGAGCTCCAAGTAGGGTAAGATTCCAGGTTTTCCCCCTGGATGGAAGTGGAGTAAAAAGAACACTTTACGTGCTTCAAAACGGTACACAAGCACCCTCACAGCGTCAGCACTGGGCCTGCAATGTCCCTGGCCCATTTGCAACCTCCAGGCAGCTGTTTTCGACATTAGGCTCCAAGGGGGCAAAGTCACTCCTTCTACCCAGGGCTACGGAGCTCCAAGTAGGGTAAGATTCCAGGTTTTCCCCCTGGATGGAAGTGGGAAAAAAAAGAACACTTTACGTGCTTTTAAACTGTACACAAGCACCCTCACAGTGTCATCACTGGGCCTGCAATGTCCCTGGGCCATTTGCAACCTTCCAGGCAGCTATTTTACACATTATGAGTGTTTCAGCTCCAAGGGGGCAAAGTCACTCCTTCTACCCAGGGCTGCGGAGCTCCAAGTAGGGTAAGATTCCAGGTTTTACCCCTGGATGGAAGTGGAAAAAAAAGAACACTTTACGTGCTTCAAAACCGTACACAAGCACCCTCACAGTGTCAGCACTGGGCCTGCAATGTCCCTGGGCCATTTGCAACCTTCCAGGCAGCTATTTTACAAATTATGGGTGTTTCAGCTCCAAGGGGGCAAAGTCACTCCTTCTACCCAGGGCTACGGAGCTCCAAGTAGGGTAAGATTCCAGGTTTTCCCCCTGGATGGAAGTGGAAAAAAAAGAACATGTTACGTGCTTCAAAACTGTACACTAGCACCCTCACAGTGCCAGCACTGAGCCTGCAATGTCCCTTGCCCATTTGCAACCTTCCAGGCTGCTATTTTACACATTATGAGTGTTTCAGCTCCAAGGGGGCAAAGTCACTCCTTCTACCCAGGGCTACGGAGCTCCAAGTAGGGTAAGATTCCAGGTTTTCCCCCTGGATGGAAGTGGACAAAAAAGAACACTTTACGTGCTTTTAAACTGTACACAAGCACCCTCACAGTGCCAGCAGTGAGCCTGCAATGTCCCTGGCCCATTTGCAACCTTCCAGGCTGCTATTTTACACATTATGAGTGTTTCAGCTCCAAGGGGGCAAAGTCACTCCTTCTACCCAGGGCTACGGAGCTCCAAGTCGGGTAAGATTCCAGGTTTTCCCCCTGGATGGAAGTGGGGAAAAAAAAGAACACTTTACGTGCTTTAAAACAGCACACAAGCACCCTCACAGTGCCAGCACTGGGCCTGCAATGTCCCTGGCCCATTTGCAACCTTCCAGGCAGCTATTTTACACATTATGGGTGTTTCAGCTCCAAGGGGGAAAAGTCACTCCTTCTACCCAGGGCTGCGGAGCTCCAAGTAGGGTAAGATTCCAGGTTTTCCCCCTGGATGGAAGTGGAAAAAAAAGAACACTTTACGTGCTTTTAAACTGTACACAAGCACCCTCACAGTGTCATCACTGGGCCTGCAATGTCCCTGGGCCATTTGCACCCTTCCAGGCAGCTATTTTACACATTATGAGTGTTTCAGCTCCAAGGGGGCAAAGTCACTCCTTCTACCCAGGGCTACGGAGCTCCAAGTAGGGTAAGATTCCAGGTTTTCCCCCTGGATGGAAGTGGAAAAAAAAGAACACTTTACGTGCTTCAAAACGGTACACAAGCACCCTCACAGTGTCAGCACTGGGCCTGCAATGTCCCTGGCCCATTTGCAACCTCCAGGCAGCTGTTTTCGACATTAGGCTCCAAGGGGGAAAAGTCACTCCTTCTACCCAGGGCTACGGAGCTCCAAGTAGGGTAAGATTCCAGGTTTTCCCCCTAGATGGAAGTGGAAAAAAAGATCATTTTTCGTGCTTCAAAACTGTACACAAGCACCATCACAGTGTCAGCACTGGGCCTGCAATGTCCCTGGGCCATTTGCAACCTTCCAGGCAGCTATTTTACACATTATGGGTGTTTCAGCTCCAAGAGGGAAAAGTCACTCCTTCTACCCAGGGCTACGGAGCTCCAAGTAGGGTAAGATTACAGGTTTTCCCCCTGGATGGAAGTGGAAAAAAAAGAACACTTTACGTGCTTCAAAACGGTACACAAGCACCCTCACAGTGTCAGCACTGGGCCTGCAATGTCCCTGGCCCATTTGCAACCTCCAGGCAGCTGTTTTCGACATTAGGCTCCAAGGGGGAAAAGTCACTCCTTCTACCCAGGGCTACGGAGCTCCAAGTAGGGTAAGATTCCAGGTTTTCCCCCTAGATGGAAGTGGAAAAAAAGATCATTTTTCGTGCTTCAAAACTGTACACAAGCACCATCACAGTGTCAGCACTGGGCCTGCAATGTCCCTGGGCCATTTGCAACCTTCCAGGCAGCTATTTTACACATTATGGGTGTTTCAGCTCCAAGAGGGAAAAGTCACTCCTTCTACCCAGGGCTACGGAGCTCCAAGTAGGGTAAGATTCCAGGTTTTCCCCCTGGATGGAAGTGGAAAAAAAAGAACACTTTACGTGCTTCAAAACGGTACACAAGCACCCTCACAGTGTCAGCACTGGGCCTGCAATGTCCCTGGCCCATTTGCAAGCTCCAGGCAGCTGTTTTCGACATTAGGCTCCAAGGGGGCAAAGTCACTCCTTCTACCCAGGGCTACGGAGCTCCAAGTAGGGTAATATTCCAGGTTTTCCCCCTGGATGGAAGTGGAAAAAAAAAGAACACTTTACGTGCTTCAAAATGTTACACAAGCACCCTCACAGTGTCAGCGCTGGGCCTGCAATGTCCCTGGGCCATTTGCAACCTTCCAGGCAGCTATTTTACACATTATGGGTGTTTCAGCTCCAAGGGGGCAAAGTCACTCCTTCTACCCAGGGCTGCGGAGCTCCAAGTAGGGTAAGATTCCAGGTTTTCCCCCTGGATGGAAGTGGAAAAAAAAAAACACTTTACGTGCTTCAAAACTGTACACAAGCACCCTCTCAGTGCCAGCACTGGGCCTGCAATGTCCCTGGCCCATTTGCAAACCTCCAGGCAGCTGTTTTCGACATTAGGCTCCAAGGAGGCAAAGTCACTCCTTCTACCCAGGGCTACGGAGCTCCAAGTAGGGTAAGATTCCAGGTTTTCCCCCTGGATGGAAGTGGAAAAAAAAGAACACTTTACGTGCTTCAAAACGGTACACAAGCACCCTCACAGTGTCAGCACTGGGCCTGCAATGTCCCTGGCCCATTTGCAACCTCCAGGCAGCTGTTTTCGACATTAGGCTCCAAGGGGGCAAAGTCACTCCTTCTACCCAGGGCTACGGAGCTCCAAGTAGGGTAAGATTCCAGGTTTTCCCCCTGGATGGAAGTGGAGTAAAAAGAACACTTTACGTGCTTCAAAACGGTACACAAGCACCCTCACAGCGTCAGCACTGGGCCTGCAATGTCCCTGGCCCATTTGCAACCTCCAGGCAGCTGTTTTCGACATTAGGCTCCAAGGGGGAAAAGTCACTCCTTCTACCCAGGGCTACGGAGCTCCAAGTAGGGTAAGATTCCAGGTTTTCCCCCTGGATGGAAGTGGGGAAAAAAAAGAACACTTTACGTGCTTTAAAACCGCACACAAGCACCCTCACAGTGCAAGCACTGGGCCTGCAATGTCCCTGGCCCATTTGCAACCTCCAGGCAGCTGTTTTCGACATTAGGCTCCAAGGGGGCAAAGTCACTCCTTCTACCCAGGGCTACGGAGCTCCAAGTAGGGTAATATTCCAGGTTTTCCCCCTGGATGGAAGTGGAAAAAAAAAGAACACTTTACGTGCTTCAAAATGTTACACAAGCACCCTCACAGTGTCAGCGCTGGGCCTGCAATGTCCCTGGGCCATTTGCAATCTTCCAGGCAGCTATTTTACACATTATGGGTGTTTCAGCTCCAAGGGGGCAAAGTCACTCCTTCTACCCAGGGCTACGGAGCTCCAAGTAGGGTAAGATTCCAGGATTTCCCCCTGGATGGAAGTTGGAAAAAAAGAACACTTTACGTGCTTCAAAACGGTACACAAGCACCCTCACAGCGTCAGCACTGGGCCTGCAATGTCCCTGGCCCATTTGCAAGCTCCAGGCAGCTGTTTTCGACATTAGGCTCCAAGGGGGCAAAGTCACTCCTTCTACCCAGGGCTACGGAGCTCCAAGTAGGGTAAGATTCCAGGTTTTCCCCCTGGATGGAAGTGGAAAAAAAATAACACTTTACGTGCTTCAAAACTGTACACAAGCACCCTCACAGTGTCAGCACTGGGCCTGCAATGTCCCTGGCCCATTTGTAACCTTCCAGGCTGCTATTTTACACATTATGAGTGTTTCAGCTCCAAGGGGACAAAGTCACTCCTTCTACCCAGGGCTACGGAGCTCCAAGTAGGGTAAGATTCCAGTTTTTCCCCCTGGATGGAAGTGGAAAAAAAAGAACACTTTACGTGCTTTTAAACTGTACACAAGCACCCTCACAGTGTCATCACTGGGCCTGCAATGTCCCTGGGCCATTTGCACCCTTCCAGGCAGCTATTTTACACATTATGAGTGTTTCAGCTCCAAGGGGGCAAAGTCACTCCTTCTACCCAGGGCTACGGAGCTCCAAGTAGGGTAAGATTCCAGGTTTTCCCCCTGGATGGAAGTGGAAAAAAAAGAACACTTTACGTGCTTCAAAACGGTACACAAGCACCCTCACAGTGTCAGCACTGGGCCTGCAATGTCCCTGGCCCATTTGCAACCTCCAGGCAGCTGTTTTCGACATTAGGCTCCAAGGGGGAAAAGTCACTCCTTCTACCCAGGGCTACGGAGCTCCAAGTAGGGTAAGATTCCAGGTTTTCCCCCTAGATGGAAGTGGAAAAAAAGATCATTTTTCGTGCTTCAAAACTGTACACAAGCACCATCACAGTGTCAGCACTGGGCCTGCAATGTCCCTGGGCCATTTGCAACCTTCCAGGCAGCTATTTTACACATTATGGGTGTTTCAGCTCCAAGAGGGAAAAGTCACTCCTTCTACCCAGGGCTACGGAGCTCCAAGTAGGGTAAGATTCCAGGTTTTCCCCCTGGATGGAAGTGGAAAAAAAAGAACACTTTACGTGCTTCAAAACGGTACACAAGCACCCTCACAGTGTCAGCACTGGGCCTGCAATGTCCCTGGCCCATTTGCAAGCTCCAGGCAGCTGTTTTCGACATTAGGCTCCAAGGGGGCAAAGTCACTCCTTCTACCCAGGGCTACGGAGCTCCAAGTAGGGTAATATTCCAGGTTTTCCCCCTGGATGGAAGTGGAAAAAAAAAGAACACTTTACGTGCTTCAAAATGTTACACAAGCACCCTCACAGTGTCAGCGCTGGGCCTGCAATGTCCCTGGGCCATTTGCAACCTTCCAGGCAGCTATTTTACACATTATGGGTGTTTCAGCTCCAAGGGGGCAAAGTCACTCCTTCTACCCAGGGCTGCGGAGCTCCAAGTAGGGTAAGATTCCAGGTTTTCCCCCTGGATGGAAGTGGAAAAAAAAAAACACTTTACGTGCTTCAAAACTGTACACAAGCACCCTCTCAGTGCCAGCACTGGGCCTGCAATGTCCCTGGCCCATTTGCAACCTCCAGGCAGCTGTTTTCGACATTAGGCTCCAAGGAGGCAAAGTCACTCCTTCTACCCAGGGCTACGGAGCTCCAAGTAGGGTAAGATTCCAGGTTTTCCCCCTGGATGGAAGTGGAAAAAAAAGAACACTTTACGTGCTTCAAAACGGTACACAAGCACCCTCACAGTGTCAGCACTGGGCCTGCAATGTCCCTGGCCCATTTGCAACCTCCAGGCAGCTGTTTTCGACATTAGGCTCCAAGGGGGCAAAGTCACTCCTTCTACCCAGGGCTACGGAGCTCCAAGTAGGGTAAGATTCCAGGTTTTCCCCCTGGATGGAAGTGGAGAAAAAAGAACACTTTACGTGCTCCAAAACTGTACACAAGCACCCTCACAGTGTCAGCACTGGGCCTGCAATGTCCCTGGGCCATTTGCTACCTTCCAGGCAGCTATTTTACACATTATGGGTGTTTCAGCTCCAAGGGGGCAAAGTCACTCCTTCTACCCAGGGCTACGGAGCTCCAAGTAGGGTAAGATTCCAGGTTTTCCCCCTGGATGGAAGTGGAGAAAAAAGAACACTTTACGTGCTTCAAAACTGTACACAAGCACCCTCACAGCGTCAGCACTGGGCCTGCAATGTCCCTGGCCCATTTGCAACCTCCAGGCAGCTGTTTTCGACATTAGGCTCCAAGGGGGCAAAGTCACTCCTTCTACCCAGGGCTACGGAGCTCCAAGTAGGGTAAGATTCCAGGTTTTCCCCCTGGATGGAAGTGGAGTAAAAAGAACACTTTACGTGCTTCAAAACGGTACACAAGCACCCTCACAGCGTCAGCACTGGGCCTGCAATGTCCCTGGCCCATTTGCAACCTCCAGGCAGCTGTTTTCGACATTAGGCTCCAAGGGGGCAAAGTCACTCCTTCTACCCAGGGCTACGGAGCTCCAAGTAGGGTAAGATTCCAGGTTTTCCCCCTGGATGGAAGTGGAGTAAAAAGAACACTTTACGTGCTTCAAAACGGTACACAAGCACCCTCACAGCGTCAGCACTGGGCCTGCAATGTCCCTGGCCCATTTGCAACCTCCAGGCAGCTGTTTTCGACATTAGGCTCCAAGGGGGCAAAGTCACTCCTTCTACCCAGGGCTACGGAGCTCCAAGTAGGGTAAGATTCCAGGTTTTCCCCCTGGATGGAAGTGGGAAAAAAAAGAACACTTTACGTGCTTTTAAACTGTACACAAGCACCCTCACAGTGTCATCACTGGGCCTGCAATGTCCCTGGGCCATTTGCAACCTTCCAGGCAGCTATTTTACACATTATGAGTGTTTCAGCTCCAAGGGGGCAAAGTCACTCCTTCTACCCAGGGCTGCGGAGCTCCAAGTAGGGTAAGATTCCAGGTTTTACCCCTGGATGGAAGTGGAAAAAAAAGAACACTTTACGTGCTTCAAAACCGTACACAAGCACCCTCACAGTGTCAGCACTGGGCCTGCAATGTCCCTGGGCCATTTGCAACCTTCCAGGCAGCTATTTTACACATTATGGGTGTTTCAGCTCCAAGGGGGCAAAGTCACTCCTTCTACCCAGGGCTACGGAGCTCCAAGTAGGGTAAGATTCCAGGTTTTCCCCCTGGATGGAAGTGGAAAAAAAAGAACATGTTATGTGCATCAAAACTGTACACTAGCACCCTCACAGTGCCAGCACTGAGCCTGCAATGTCCCTTGCCCATTTGCAACCTTCCAGGCTGCTATTTTACACATTATGAGTGTTTCAGCTCCAAGGGGGCAAAGTCACTCCTTCTACCCAGGGCTACGGAGCTCCAAGTAGGGTAAGATTCCAGGTTTTCCCCCTGGATGGAAGTGGACAAAAAAGAACACTTTACGTGCTTTTAAACTGTACACAAGCACCCTCACAGTGCCAGCAGTGAGCCTGCAATGTCCCTGGCCCATTTGCAACCTTCCAGGCTGCTATTTTACACATTATGGGTGTTTCAGCTCCAAGGGGGCAAAGTCACTCCTTCTACCCAGGGCTACGGAGCTCCAAGTAGGGTTAGATTCCAGGTTTTCCCCCTGGATGGAAGTGGAAAAAAAAGAACACTTTACGTGCTTCAAAACTGTACACAAGCACCCTCACAGTGTCAGCACTGGGCCTGCAATGTCCCTGGCCCATTTGCAACCTCCAGGCAGCTGTTTTCGACATTAGGCTCCAAGGGGGCAAAGTCACTCCTTCTACCCAGGGCTACGGAGCTCCAAGTAGGGTAAGATTCCAGGTTTTCCCCCTGGATGGAAGTGGGAAAAAAAAAGAACACTTTACGTGCTTTAAAACCGCACACAAGCACCCTCACAGTGCAAGCACTGGGCCTGCAATGTCCCTGGCCCATTTGCAACCTCCAGGCAGCTGTTTTCGACATTAGGCTCCAAGGGGGAAAAGTCACTCCTTCTACCCAGGGCTACGGAGCTCCAAGTAGGGTAAGATTCCAGGTTTTCCCCCTGGATGGAAGTGGAGAAAAAAGAACACTTTACGTGCTTTTAAACTGTACACAAGCACCCTCACAGTGCCAGCAGTGAGCCTGCAATGTCCCTGGCCCATTTGCAACCTTCCAGGCTGCTATTTTACACATTATGAGTGTTTCAGCTCCAAGGGGGCAAAGTCACTCCTTCTACCCAGGGCTACGGAGCTCCAAGTCGGGTAAGATTCCAGGTTTTCCCCCTGGATGGAAGTGGGGAAAAAAAAGAACACTTTACGTGCTTTAAAACAGCACACAAGCACCCTCACAGTGCCAGCACTGGGCCTGCAATGTCCCTGGCCCATTTGCAACCTTCCAGGCAGCTATTTTACACATTATGGGTGTTTCAGCTCCAAGGGGGAAAAGTCACTCCTTCTACCCAGGGCTGCGGAGCTCCAAGTAGGGTAAGATTCCAGGTTTTCCCCCTGGATGGAAGTGGAGTAAAAAGAACACTTTACGTGCTTCAAAACGGTACACAAGCACCCTCACAGCGTCAGCACTGGGCCTGCAATGTCCCTGGCCCATTTGCAACCTCCAGGCAGCTGTTTTCGACATTAGGCTCCAAGGGGGCAAAGTCACTCCTTCTACCCAGGGCTACGGAGCTCCAAGTAGGGTAAGATTCCAGGTTTTCCCCCTGGATGGAAGTGGAGTAAAAAGAACACTTTACGTGCTTCAAAACGGTACACAAGCACCCTCACAGCGTCAGCACTGGGCCTGCAATGTCCCTGGCCCATTTGCAACCTCCAGGCAGCTGTTTTCGACATTAGGCTCCAAGGGGGCAAAGTCACTCCTTCTACCCAGGGCTACGGAGCTCCAAGTAGGGTAAGATTCCAGGTTTTCCCCCTGGATGGAAGTGGGAAAAAAAAGAACACTTTACGTGCTTTTAAACTGTACACAAGCACCCTCACAGTGTCATCACTGGGCCTGCAATGTCCCTGGGCCATTTGCAACCTTCCAGGCAGCTATTTTACACATTATGAGTGTTTCAGCTCCAAGGGGGCAAAGTCACTCCTTCTACCCAGGGCTGCGGAGCTCCAAGTAGGGTAAGATTCCAGGTTTTACCCCTGGATGGAAGTGGAAAAAAAAGAACACTTTACGTGCTTCAAAACCGTACACAAGCACCCTCACAGTGTCAGCACTGGGCCTGCAATGTCCCTGGGCCATTTGCAACCTTCCAGGCAGCTATTTTACACATTATGGGTGTTTCAGCTCCAAGGGGGCAAAGTCACTCCTTCTACCCAGGGCTACGGAGCTCCAAGTAGGGTAAGATTCCAGGTTTTCCCCCTGGATGGAAGTGGAAAAAAAAGAACATGTTACGTGCTTCAAAACTGTACACTAGCACCCTCACAGTGCCAGCACTGAGCCTGCAATGTCCCTTGCCCATTTGCAACCTTCCAGGCTGCTATTTTACACATTATGAGTGTTTCAGCTCCAAGGGGGCAAAGTCACTCCTTCTACCCAGGGCTACGGAGCTCCAAGTAGGGTAAGATTCCAGGTTTTCCCCCTGGATGGAAGTGGACAAAAAAGAACACTTTACGTGCTTTTAAACTGTACACAAGCACCCTCACAGTGCCAGCAGTGAGCCTGCAATGTCCCTGGCCCATTTGCAACCTTCCAGGCTGCTATTTTACACATTATGAGTGTTTCAGCTCCAAGGGGGCAAAGTCACTCCTTCTACCCAGGGCTACGGAGCTCCAAGTCGGGTAAGATTCCAGGTTTTCCCCCTGGATGGAAGTGGGGAAAAAAAAGAACACTTTACGTGCTTCAAAACGGTACACAAGCACCCTCACAGTGTCAGCACTGGGCCTGCAATGTCCCTGGCCCATTTGCAAGCTCCAGGCAGCTGTTTTCGACATTAGGCTCCAAGGGGGAAAAGTCACTCCTTCTACCCAGGGCTACGGAGCTCCAAGTAGGGTAAGATTCCAGGTTTCCCCCCTGGATGGAAGTGGGGAAAAAAAAGAACACTTTACGTGCTTTAAAACCGCACACAAGCACCCTCACAGTGCAAGCACTGGGCCTGCAATGTCCCTGGCCCATTTGCAACCTCCAGGCAGCTGTTTTCGACATTAGGCTCCAAGGGGGCAAAGTCACTCCTTCTACCCAGGGCTACGGAGCTCCAAGTAGGGTAAGATTCCAGGTTTTCCCCCTGGATGGAAGTGGAAAAAAAAGAACACTTTACGTGCTTCAAAACGGTACACAAGCACCCTCACAGTGTCAGCACTGGGCCTGCAATGTCCCTGGCCCATTTGCAACCTCCAGGCAGCTGTTTTCGACATTAGGCTCCAAGGGGGAAAAGTCACTCCTTCTACCCAGGGCTACGGAGCTCCAAGTAGGGTAAGATTCCAGGTTTTCCCCCTAGATGGAAGTGGAAAAAAAGATCATTTTTCGTGCTTCAAAACTGTACACAAGCACCATCACAGTGTCAGCACTGGGCCTGCAATGTCCCTGGGCCATTTGCAACCTTCCAGGCAGCTATTTTACACATTATGGGTGTTTCAGCTCCAAGAGGGAAAAGTCACTCCTTCTACCCAGGGCTACGGAGCTCCAAGTAGGGTAAGATTCCAGGTTTTCCCCCTGGATGGAAGTGGAAAAAAAAGAACACTTTACGTGCTTCAAAACGGTACACAAGCACCCTCACAGTGTCAGCACTGGGCCTGCAATGTCCCTGGCCCATTTGCAAGCTCCAGGCAGCTGTTTTCGACATTAGGCTCAAAGGGGGCAAAGTCACTCCTTCTACCCAGGGCTACGGAGCTCCAAGTAGGGTAATATTCCAGGTTTTCCCCCTGGATGGAAGTGGAAAAAAAAAGAACACTTTACGTGCTTCAAAATGTTACACAAGCACCCTCACAGTGTCAGCGCTGGGCCTGCAATGTCCCTGGGCCATTTGCAACCTTCCAGGCAGCTATTTTACACATTATGGGTGTTTCAGCTCCAAGGGGGCAAAGTCACTCCTTCTACCCAGGGCTACGGAGCTCCAAGTAGGGTAAGATTCCAGGATTTCCCCCTGAATGGAAGTTGGAAAAAAAGAACACTTTACGTGCTTCAAAACGGTACACAAGCACCCTCACAGCGTCAGCACTGGGCCTGCAATGTCCCTGGCCCATTTGCAAGCTCCAGGCAGCTGTTTTCGACATTAGGCTCCAAGGGGGCAAAGTCACTCCTTCTACACAGGGCTACGGAGCTCCAAGTAGGGTAAGATTCCAGGTTTTCCCCCTGGATGGAAGTGGAGAAAAAAGAACACTTTACGTGCTTCAAAACGGTACACAAGCACCCTCACAGCGTCAGCACTGGGCCTGCAATGTCCCTGGCCCATTTGCAACCTCCAGGCAGCTGTTTTCGACATTAGGCTCCAAGGGGGCAAAGTCACTCCTTCTACCCAGGGCTACGGAGCTCCAAGTAGGGTAAGATTCCAGGTTTTCCCCCTGGATGGAAGTGGAAAAAAAAGAACACTTTACGTGCTTTTAAACTGTACACAAGCACCCTCACAGTGTCATCACTGGGCCTGCAATGTCCCTGGGCCATTTGCACCCTTCCAGGCAGCTATTTTACACATTATGAGTGTTTCAGCTCCAAGGGGGCAAAGTCACTCCTTCTACCCAGGGCTACGGAGCTCCAAGTAGGGTTAGATTCCAGGTTTTCCCCCTGGATGGAAGTGGAAAAAAAAGAACACTTTACGTGCTTCAAAACGGTACACAAGCACCCTCACAGTGTCAGCACTGGGCCTGCAATGTCCCTGGCCCATTTGCAAGCTCCAGGCAGCTGTTTTCGACATTAGGCTCCAAGGGGGAAAAGTCACTCCTTCTACCCAGGGCTACGGAGCTCCAAGTAGGGTAAGATTCCAGGTTTTCCCCCTGGATGGAAGTGGGGAAAAAAAGAACATTTTACGTGCTTTAAAACCGCACACAAGCGCCCTCACAGTGCAAGCACTGGGCCTGCAATGTCCCTGGCCCATTTGCAACCTCCAGGCAGCTGTTTTCGACATTAGGCTCCAAGGGGGCAAAGTCACTCCTTCTTCCCAGGGCTACGGAGCTCCAAGTAGGGTAAGATTCCAGGTTTTCCCCCTGGATGGAAGTGGACAAAAAAGAACACTTTACGTGCTTTTAAACTGTACACAAGCACCCTCACAGTGTCAGCACTGGGCCTGCAATGTCCCTGGGCCATTTGCAACCTTCCAGGCAGCTATTTTACACATTATGGGTGTTTCAGCTCCAAGGGGGCAAAGTCACTCCTTCTACCCAGGGCTACGGAGCTCCAAGTAGGGTAAGATTCCAGGTTTTCCCCCTGGATGGAAGTGGAAAAAAAAGAACATGTTACGTGCTTCAAAACTGTACACTAGCACCCTCACAGTGCCAGCACTGAGCCTGCAATGTCCCTTGCCCATTTGCAACCTTCCAGGCTGCTATTTTACACATTATGAGTGTTTCAGCTCCAAGGGGGCAAAGTCACTCCTTCTACCCAGGGCTACGGAGCTCCAAGTAGGGTAAGATTCCAGGTTTTCCCCCTGGATGGAAGTGGAGAAAAAAGAACACTTTACGTGCTTCATAACTGTACACAAGCACCCTCACAGTGTCAGCACTGGGCCTGCAATGTCCCTGGGCCATTTGCAACCTTCCAGGCAGCTATTTTACACATTATGGGTGTTTCAGCTCCAAGGGGGCAAAGTCACTCCTTCTACCCAGGGCTACGGAGCTCCAAGTAGGGTTAGATTCCAGGTTTTCCCCCTGGATGGAAGTGGAAAAAAAAGAACACTTTACGTGCTTCAAAACTGTACACAAGCACCCTCACAGTGTCAGCACTGGGCCTGCAATGTCCCTAGCCCATTTGCAACCTCCAGGCAGCTGTTTTCGACATTAGGCTCCAAGGGGGCAAAGTCACTCCTTCTACCCAGGGCTACGGAGCTCCAAGTAGGGTAAGATTCCAGGTTTTCCCCCTGGATGGAAGTGGGAAAAAAAAAGAACACTTTACGTGCTTTAAAACCGCACACAAGCACCCTCACGGTGCAAGCACTGGGCCTGCAATGTCCCTGGCCCATTTGCAACCTCCAGGCAGCTGTTTTCGACATTAGGCTCCAAGGGGGAAAAGTCACTCCTTCTACACAGGGCTACGGAGCTCCAAGTAGGGTAAGATTCCAGGTTTTCCCCCTAGATGGAAGTGGAAAAAAAGATCATTTTTCGTGCTTCAAAACTGTACACAAGCACCATCACAGTGTCAGCACTGGGCCTGCAGTGTCCCTGGGCCATTTGCAACCTTCCAGGCAGCTATTTTACACATTATGGGTGTTTCAGCTCCAAGGGGGAAAAGTCACTCCTTCTACCCAGGGCTGCGGAGCTCCAAGTAGGGTAAGATTCCAGGTTTTCCCCCTTGATGGAAGTGGAAAAAAAAGAACATGTTACGTGCTTCAAAACTGTACACAAGCACCCTCACAGTGTCAGCACTGGGCCTGCAATGTCCCTGGGCCATTTGCTACCTTCCAGGCAGCTATTTTACACATTATGGGTGTTTCAGCTCCAAGGGGGCAAAGTCACTCCTTCTACCCAGGGCTACGGAGCTCCAAGTAGGGTAAGATTCCAGGTTTTGCCCCTGGATGGAAGTGGAAAAAAAAGAACACTTTAAGGCCCGTATTTATACTTTTTTTAGCGCCGCATTTGCGCCGCTTTTTGACGGCTAACGGCGCAAACCTACAAAATACAATGGTATTTTGCAAGTTTGCGCCGTTTTTGCGTCAAAAAACGACGCAAATGCGGCGCTAAAAAAAGTATAAATACGGGCCTAAGTGCTTTAAAACCGCACACAAGCACCCTCACAGTGCCAGCAGTGAGCCTGCAATGTCCCTGGCCCATTTGCAACCTTCCAGGCAGCTATTTTACACATTATGGGTGTTTCAGCTCCCAGGGGGCAAAGTCACTCCTTCTACCCAGGGCTACGGAGCTCCAAGTAGGGTAAGATTCCAGGTTTTCCCCCTGGATGGAAGTGGAGAAAAAAGAACACTTTACGTGCTTCAAAACTGTACACAAGCACCCTCACAGTGTCAGCACTGGGCCTGCAATGTCCCTGGCCCATTTGCAACCTCCAGGCAGCTGTTTTCGACATTAGGCTCCAAGGGGGAAAAGTCACTCCTTCTACCCAGGGCTACGGAGCTCCAAGTAGGGTAAGATTCCAGGTTTTCCCCCTAGATGGAAGTGGAAAAAAAGATCATTTTTCGTGCTTCAAAACTGTACACAAGCACCATCACAGTGTCAGCACTGGGCCTGCAATGTCCCTGGGCCATTTGCAACCTTCCAGGCAGCTATTTTACACATTATGGGTGTTTCAGCTCCAAGAGGGAAAAGTCACTCCTTCTACCCAGGGCTACGGAGCTCCAAGTAGGGTAAGATTCCAGGTTTTCCCCCTGGATGGAAGTGGAAAAAAAAGAACACTTTACGTGCTTCAAAACGGTACACAAGCACCCTCACAGTGTCAGCACTGGGCCTGCAATGTCCCTGGCCCATTTGCAAGCTCCAGGCAGCTGTTTTCGACATTAGGCTCCAAGGGGGAAAAGTCACTCCTTCTACCCAGGGCTACGGAGCTCCAAGTAGGGTAAGATTCCAGGTTTTCCCCCTGGATGGAAGTGGGGAAAAAAAAGAACACTTTACGTGCTTTAAAACCGCACACAAGCACCCTCACAGTGCAAGCACTGGGCCTGCAATGTCCCTGGCCCATTTGCAACCTCCAGGCAGCTGTTTTCGACATTAGGCTCCAAGGGGGCAAAGTCACTCCTTCTACCCAGGGCTACGGAGCTCCAAGTAGGGTAATATTCCAGGTTTTCCCCCTGGATGGAAGTGGAAAAAAAAAGAACACTTTACGTGCTTCAAAATGTTACACAAGCACCCTCACAGTGTCAGCGCTGGGCCTGCAATGTCCCTGGGCCATTTGCAATCTTCCAGGCAGCTATTTTACACATTATGGGTGTTTCAGCTCCAAGGGGGCAAAGTCACTCCTTCTACCCAGGGCTACGGAGCTCCAAGTAGGGTAAGATTCCAGGATTTCCCCCTGGATGGAAGTTGGAAAAAAAGAACACTTTACGTGCTTCAAAACGGTACACAAGCACCCTCACAGTGTCAGCACTGGGCCTGCAATGTCCCTGGCCCATTTGCAACCTCCAGGCAGCTGTTTTCGACATTAGGCTCCAAGGGGGAAAAGTCACTCCTTCTACCCAGGGCTACGGAGCTCCAAGTAGGGTAAGATTCCAGGTTTTCCCCCTAGATGGAAGTGGAAAAAAAGATCATTTTTCGTGCTTCAAAACTGTACACAAGCACCATCACAGTGTCAGCACTGGGCCTGCAATGTCCCTGGGCCATTTGCAACCTTCCAGGCAGCTATTTTACACATTATGGGTGTTTCAGCTCCAAGAGGGAAAAGTCACTCCTTCTACCCAGGGCTACGGAGCTCCAAGTAGGGTAAGATTCCAGGTTTTCCCCCTGGATGGAAGTGGAAAAAAAAGAACACTTTACGTGCTTCAAAACGGTACACAAGCACCCTCACAGTGTCAGCACTGGGCCTGCAATGTCCCTGGCCCATTTGCAACCTTCCAGGCAGCTATTTTACACATTATGGGTGTTTCTGCTCCAAGGGGGCAAAGTCACTCCTTCTACCCAGGGCTGCGGAGCTCCAAGTAGGGTAAGATTCCAGGTTTTCCCCCTGGATGGAAGTGGAAAAAAAAAAACACTTTACGTGTTTCAAAAATGTACACAAGCACCCTCTCAGTGCCAGCACTGGGCCTGCAATGTCCCTGGCCCATTTGCAACCTCCAGGCAGCTGTTTTCGACATTAGGCTCCAAGGAGGCAAAGTCACTCCTTCTACCCAGGGCTACGGAGCTCCAAGTAGGGTAAGATTCCAGGTTTTCCCCCTGGATGGAAGTGGAAAAAAAAGAACACTTTACGTGCTTCAAAACGGTACACAAGCACCCTCACAGTGTCAGCACTGGGCCTGCAATGTCCCTGGCCCATTTGCAACCTCCAGGCAGCTGTTTTCGACATTAGGCTCCAAGGGGGCAAAGTCACTCCTTCTACCCAGGGCTACGGAGCTCCAAGTAGGGTAAGATTCCAGGTTTTCCCCCTGGATGGAAGTGGAGAAAAAAGAACACTTTACGTGCTTCAAAACTGTACACAAGCACCCTCACAGTGTCAGCACTGGGCCTGCAATGTCCCTGGGCCATTTGCTACCTTCCAGGCAGCTATTTTACACATTATGGGTGTTTCAGCTCCAAGGGGGCAAAGTCACTCCTTCTACCCAGGGCTACGGAGCTCCAAGTAGGGTAAGATTCCAGGTTTTCCCCCTGGATGGAAGTGGAGAAAAAAGAACACTTTACGTGCTTCAAAACTGTACACAAGCACCCTCACAGCGTCAGCACTGGGCCTGCAATGTCCCTGGCCCATTTGCAACCTCCAGGCAGCTGTTTTCGACATTAGGCTCCAAGGGGGCAAAGTCACTCCTTCTACCCAGGGCTACGGAGCTCCAAGTAGGGTAAGATTCCAGGTTTTCCCCCTGGATGGAAGTGGAAAAAAAAGAACACTTTACGTGCTTCAAAACTGTACACAAGCACCCTCACAGTGTCAGCACTGGGCCTGCAATGTCCCTGGCCCATTTGTAACCTTCCAGGCTGCTATTTTACACATTATGAGTGTTTCAGCTCCAAGGGGACAAAGTCACTCCTTCTACCCAGGGCTACGGAGCTCCAAGTAGGGTAAGATTCCAGGTTTCCCCCCTGGATGGAAGTGGGAAAAAAAGAACACTTTACGTGCTTTAAAACCGCACACAAGCACCCTCACAGTGCCAGCACTGAGCCTGCAATGTCCCTGGCCCATTTGCGACCTTCCAGGCTGCTATTTTACACATTATGAGTGTTTCAGCTCCAAGGGGGCAAAGTCACTCCTTCTACCCAGGGCTACGGAGCTCCAAGTAGGGTAAGATTCCAAGTTTTCCCCCTGGATGGAAGTGGAGAAAAAAGAACACTTTACGTGCTTCAAAACTGTACACAAGCACCCTCACAGTGTCAGCACTGGGCCTGCAATGTCCCTGGGCCATTTGCTACCTTCCAGGCAGCTATTTTACACATTATGGGTGTTTCAGCTCCAAGGGGGGCAAAGTCACTCCTTCTACCCAGGGCTACGGAGCTCCAAGTAGGGTAAGATTCCAGGTTTTCCCCCTGGATGGAAGTGGAGAAAAAAGAACACTTTACGTGCTTCAAAACTGTACACAAGCACCCTCACAGCGTCAGCACTGGGCCTGCAATGTCCCTGGGTCATTTGCAACCTTCCAGGCAGCTATTTTACACATTATGGGTGTTTCAGCTCCAAGGGGGCAAAGTCACTCCTTCTACCCAGGGCTACGGAGCTCCAAGTAGGGTAAGATTCCAGGTTTACCCCCTGGATGGAAGTGGAGAAAAAAGAACACTTTACGTGCTTCATAACTGTACACAAGCACCCTCACAGTGTCAGCACTGGGCCTGCAATGTCCCTGGACCATTTGCAACCTTCCAGGCAGCTATTTTACACATTATGGGTGTTTCAGCTCCAAGGGGGCAAAGTCACTGCTTCTACCCAGGGCTACGGAGCTCCAAGTAGGGTTAGATTCCAGGTTTTCCCCCTGGATGGAAGTGGAAAAAAAAGAACACTTTACGTGCTTCAAAACTGTACACAAGCACCCTCACAGTGTCAGCACTGGGCCTGCAATGTCCCTGGCCCATTTGCAACCTCCAGGCAGCTGTTTTCGACATTAGGCTCCAAGGGGGCAAAGTCACTCCTTCTACCCAGGGCTACGGAGCTCCAAGTAGGGTAAGATTCCAGGTTTTCCCCCTGGATGGAAGTGGGAAAAAAAAAGAACACTTTACGTGCTTTAAAACCGCACACAAGCACCCTCACAGTGCAAGCACTGGGCCTGCAATGTCCCTGGCCCATTTGCAACCTCCAGGCAGCTGTTTTCGACATTAGGCTCCAAGGGGGAAAAGTCACTCCTTCTACACAGGGCTACGGAGCTCCAAGTAGGGTAAGATTCCAGGTTTTCCCCCTAGATGGAAGTGGAAAAAAAGATCATTTTTCGTGCTTCAAAACTGTACACAAGCACCATCACAGTGTCAGCACTGGGCCTGCAGTGTCCCTGGGCCATTTGCAACCTTCCAGGCAGCTATTTTACACATTATGGGTGTTTCAGCTCCAAGGGGGAAAAGTCACTCCTTCTACCCAGGGCTGCGGAGCTCCAAGTAGGGTAAGATTCCAGGTTTTCCCCCTTGATGGAAGTGGAAAAAAAAGAACATGTTACGTGCTTCAAAACTGTACACAAGCACCCTCACAGTGTCAGCACTGGGCCTGCAATGTCCCTGGGCCATTTGCTACCTTCCAGGCAGCTATTTTACACATTATGGGTGTTTCAGCTCCAAGGGGGCAAAGTCACTCCTTCTACCCAGGGCTACGGAGCTCCAAGTAGGGTAAGATTCCAGGTTTTGCCCCTGGATGGAAGTGGAAAAAAAAGAACACTTTAAGTGCTTTAAAACCGCACACAAGCACCCTCACAGTGCCAGCAGTGAGCCTGCAATGTCCCTGGCCCATTTGCAACCTTCCAGGCAGCTATTTTACACATTATGGGTGTTTCAGCTCCCAGGGGGCAAAGTCACTCCTTCTACCCAGGGCTACGGAGCTCCAAGTAGGGTAAGATTCCAGGTTTTCCCCCTGGATGGAAGTGGAGAAAAAAGAACACTTTACGTGCTTTTAAACTGTACACAAGCACCCTCACAGTGCCAGCAGTGAGCCTGCAATGTCCCTGGCCCATTTGCAACCTTCCAGGCTGCTATTTTACACATTATGAGTGTTTCAGCTCCAAGGGGGCAAAGTCACTCCTTCTACCCAGGGCTACGGAGCTCCAAGTCGGGTAAGATTCCAGGTTTTCCCCCTGGATGGAAGTGGGGAAAAAAAAGAACACTTTACGTGCTTTAAAACAGCACACAAGCACCCTCACAGTGCCAGCACTGGGCCTGCAATGTCCCTGGCCCATTTGCAACCTTCCAGGCAGCTATTTTACACATTATGGGTGTTTCAGCTCCAAGGGGGAAAAGTCACTCCTTCTACCCAGGGCTGCGGAGCTCCAAGTAGGGTAAGATTCCAGGTTTTCCCCCTGGATGGAAGTGGAGTAAAAAGAACACTTTACGTGCTTCAAAACGGTACACAAGCACCCTCACAGCGTCAGCACTGGGCCTGCAATGTCCCTGGCCCATTTGCAACCTCCAGGCAGCTGTTTTCGACATTAGGCTCCAAGGGGGCAAAGTCACTCCTTCTACCCAGGGCTACGGAGCTCCAAGTAGGGTAAGATTCCAGGTTTTCCCCCTGGATGGAAGTGGAGTAAAAAGAACACTTTACGTGCTTCAAAACGGTACACAAGCACCCTCACAGCGTCAGCACTGGGCCTGCAATGTCCCTGGCCCATTTGCAACCTCCAGGCAGCTGTTTTCGACATTAGGCTCCAAGGGGGCAAAGTCACTCCTTCTACCCAGGGCTACGGAGCTCCAAGTAGGGTAAGATTCCAGGTTTTCCCCCTGGATGGAAGTGGGAAAAAAAAGAACACTTTACGTGCTTTTAAACTGTACACAAGCACCCTCACAGTGTCATCACTGGGCCTGCAATGTCCCTGGGCCATTTGCAACCTTCCAGGCAGCTATTTTACACATTATGAGTGTTTCAGCTCCAAGGGGGCAAAGTCACTCCTTCTACCCAGGGCTGCGGAGCTCCAAGTAGGGTAAGATTCCAGGTTTTACCCCTGGATGGAAGTGGAAAAAAAAGAACACTTTACGTGCTTCAAAACCGTACACAAGCACCCTCACAGTGTCAGCACTGGGCCTGCAATGTCCCTGGGCCATTTGCAACCTTCCAGGCAGCTATTTTACAAATTATGGGTGTTTCAGCTCCAAGGGGGCAAAGTCACTCCTTCTACCCAGGGCTACGGAGCTCCAAGTAGGGTAAGATTCCAGGTTTTCCCCCTGGATGGAAGTGGAAAAAAAAGAACATGTTACGTGCTTCAAAACTGTACACTAGCACCCTCACAGTGCCAGCACTGAGCCTGCAATGTCCCTTGCCCATTTGCAACCTTCCAGGCTGCTATTTTACACATTATGAGTGTTTCAGCTCCAAGGGGGCAAAGTCACTCCTTCTACCCAGGGCTACGGAGCTCCAAGTAGGGTAAGATTCCAGGTTTTCCCCCTGGATGGAAGTGGAGAAAAAAGAACACTTTACGTGCTTTTAAACTGTACACAAGCACCCTCACAGTGCCAGCAGTGAGCCTGCAATGTCCCTGGCCCATTTGCAACCTTCCAGGCTGCTATTTTACACATTATGAGTGTTTCAGCTCCAAGGGGGCAAAGTCACTCCTTCTACCCAGGGCTACGGAGCTCCAAGTCGGGTAAGATTCCAGGTTTTCCCCCTGGATGGAAGTGGGGAAAAAAAAGAACACTTTACGTGCTTTAAAACAGCACACAAGCACCCTCACAGTGCCAGCACTGGGCCTGCAATGTCCCTGGCCCATTTGCAACCTTCCAGGCAGCTATTTTACACATTATGGGTGTTTCAGCTCCAAGGGGGAAAAGTCACTCCTTCTACCCAGGGCTGCGGAGCTCCAAGTAGGGTAAGATTCCAGGTTTTCCCCCTGGATGGAAGTGGAGTAAAAAGAACACTTTACGTGCTTCAAAACGGTACACAAGCACCCTCACAGCGTCAGCACTGGGCCTGCAATGTCTCTGGCCCATTTGCAACCTCCAGGCAGCTGTTTTCGACATTAGGCTCCAAGGGGGCAAAGTCACTCCTTCTACCCAGGGCTACGGAGCTCCAAGTAGGGTAATATTCCAGGTTTTCCCCCTGGATGGAAGTGGAAAAAAAAAGAACACTTTACGTGCTTCAAAATGTTACACAAGCACCCTCACAGTGTCAGCGCTGGGCCTGCAATGTCCCTGGGCCATTTGCAACCTTCCAGGCAGCTATTTTACACATTATGGGTGTTTCAGCTCCAAGGGGGCAAAGTCACTCCTTCTACCCAGGGCTACGGAGCTCCAAGTAGGGTAAGATTCCAGGATTTCCCCCTGAATGGAAGTTGGAAAAAAAGAACACTTTACGTGCTTCAAAACGGTACACAAGCACCCTCACAGCGTCAGCACTGGGCCTGCAATGTCCCTGGCCCATTTGCAAGCTCCAGGCAGCTGTTTTCGACATTAGGCTCCAAGGGGGCAAAGTCACTCCTTCTACACAGGGCTACGGAGCTCCAAGTAGGGTAAGATTCCAGGTTTTCCCCCTGGATGGAAGTGGAGAAAAAAGAACACTTTACGTGCTTCAAAACGGTACACAAGCACCCTCACAGCGTCAGCACTGGGCCTGCAATGTCCCTGGCCCATTTGCAACCTCCAGGCAGCTGTTTTCGACATTAGGCTCCAAGGGGGCAAAGTCACTCCTTCTACCCAGGGCTACGGAGCTCCAAGTAGGGTAAGATTCCAGGTTTTCCCCCTGGATGGAAGTGGAAAAAAAAGAACACTTTACGTGCTTTTAAACTGTACACAAGCACCCTCACAGTGTCATCACTGGGCCTGCAATGTCCCTGGGCCATTTGCACCCTTCCAGGCAGCTATTTTACACATTATGAGTGTTTCAGCTCCAAGGGGGCAAAGTCACTCCTTCTACCCAGGGCTACGGAGCTCCAAGTAGGGTTAGATTCCAGGTTTTCCCCCTGGATGGAAGTGGAAAAAAAAGAACACTTTACGTGCTTCAAAACGGTACACAAGCACCCTCACAGTGTCAGCACTGGGCCTGCAATGTCCCTGGCCCATTTGCAAGCTCCAGGCAGCTGTTTTCGACATTAGGCTCCAAGGGGGAAAAGTCACTCCTTCTACCCAGGGCTACGGAGCTCCAAGTAGGGTAAGATTCCAGGTTTTCCCCCTGGATGGAAGTGGGGAAAAAAAGAACATTTTACGTGCTTTAAAACCGCACACAAGCGCCCTCACAGTGCAAGCACTGGGCCTGCAATGTCCCTGGCCCATTTGCAACCTCCAGGCAGCTGTTTTCGACATTAGGCTCCAAGGGGGCAAAGTCACTCCTTCTTCCCAGGGCTACGGAGCTCCAAGTAGGGTAAGATTCCAGGTTTTCCCCCTGGATGGAAGTGGACAAAAAAGAACACTTTACGTGCTTTTAAACTGTACACAAGCACCCTCACAGTGCCAGCAGTGAGCCTGCAATGTCCCTGGCCCATTTGCAACCTTCCAGGCTGCTATTTTACACATTATGAGTGTTTCAGCTCCAAGGGGGCAAAGTCACTCCTTCTACCCAGGGCTACGGAGCTCCAAGTAGGGTAAGATTCCAGGTTTTCCCCCTGGATGGAAGTGGGGAAAAAAAGAACATTTTACGTGCTTTAAAACCGCACACAAGCACCCTCACAGTGCAAGCACTGGGCCTGCAATGTCCCTGGCCCATTTGCAACCTCCAGGCAGCTGTGACATTAGGCTCCAAGGGGGCAAAGTCACTCCTTCTACCCAGGGCTGCGGAGCTCCAAGTAGGGTAAGATTCCAGGTTTTCCCCCTGGATGGAAGTGGAAAAAAAAAAACACTTTACGTGCTTCAAAACTGTACACAAGCACCCTCACAGTGCCAGCACTGGGCCTGCAATGTCCCTGGCCCATTTGCAACCTCCAGGCAGCTGTTTTCGACATTAGGCTCCAAGGGGGCAAAGTCACTCCTTCTACCCAGGGCTACGGAGCTCCAAGTAGGGTAAGATTCCAGGTTTTCCCCCCTGGATGGAAGTGGAGAAAAAAGAACACTTTACGTGCTTTTAAACTGTACACAAGCACCCTCACAGTGCCAGCAGTGAGCCTGCAATGTCCCTGGCCCATTTGCAACCTTCCAGGCTGCTATTTTACACATTATGAGTGTTTTCAGCTCCAAGGGGGCAAAGTCACTCCTTCTACCCAGGGCTACGGAGCTCCAAGTCGGGTAAGATTCCAGGTTTTCCCCCTGGATGGAAGTGGGGAAAAAAAAGAACACTTTACGTGCTTTAAAACAGCACACAAGCACCCTCACAGTGCCAGCACTGGGCCTGCAATGTCCCTGGCCCATTTGCAACCTTCCCAGGCAGCTATTTTACACATTATGGGTGTTTCAGCTCCAAGGGGGAAAAGTCACTCCTTCTACCCAGGGCTGCGGAGCTCCAAGTAGGGTAAGATTCCAGGTTTTCCCCCTGGATGGAAGTGGAGTAAAAAGAACACTTTACGTGCTTCAAAACGGTACACAAGCACCCTCACAGCGTCAGCACTGGGCCTGCAATGTCTCTGGCCCATTTGCAACCTCCAGGCAGCTGTTTTCGACATTAGGCTCCAAGGGGGCAAAGTCACTCCTTCTACCCAGGGCTACGGAGCTCCAAGTAGGGTAATATTCCAGGTTTTCCCCCTGGATGGAAGTGGAAAAAAAAAGAACACTTTACGTGCTTCAAAATGTTACACAAGCACCCTCACAGTGTCAGCGCTGGGCCTGCAATGTCCCTGGGCCATTTGCAAACCTTCCAGGCAGCTATTTTACACATTATGGGTGTTTCAGCTCCAAGGGGAAAAGTCACTCATTCTACCCAGGGCTGCGGAGCTCCAAGTAGTGTAAGATTCCAGGTTTTCCCCCTTGATGGAAGTGGAAAAAAAAGAACATGTTACGTGCTTCAAAACTGTACACAAGCACCCTCACAGTGTCAGCACTGGGCCTGCAATGTCCCTGGGCCATTTGCAACCTTCCAGGCAGCTATTTTACACATTATGAGTGTTTCAGCTCCAAGGGGGCAAGGTCACTCCTTCTACCCAGGGCTACGGAGCTCCAAGTAGGGTAAGATTCCAGGTTTTCCCCCTGGATGGAAGTGGAGAAAAAAGAACTTGTTACGTGCTTCAAAACTGTACACAAGCACCCTCACAGTGTCAGCACTGGGCCTGCAATGTCCCTGGTCCATTTGTAACCTTCCAGGCAGCTAATTTACACATTATGAGTGTTTCAGCTCCAAGGGGGCAAAGTCACTCCTTCTACCCAGGGCTGCGGTGCTCCAAGTAGGGTAAGATTCCAGGTTTTACCCCTGGATGGAAGTGGAAAAAATAAAAGAACACTTTACGTGCTTCAAAACTGTACACAAACACCCTCACAGTGTCAGCACTGGGCCTGCAATGTCCCTGGCCCATTTGCAACCTCCAGGCAGCTGTTTTCGACATTAGGCTCCAAGGGGGCAAAGTCACTCCTTCTACCCAGGGCTACGGAGCTCCAAGTAGGGTAAGATTCCAGGTTTTCCCCCTGGATGGAAGTGGAGAAAAAAGAACACTTTACGTCCTTCAAAACTGTACACAAGCACCCTCACAGTGTCAGCACTGGGCCTGCAATGTCCCTGGGCCATTTGCAACCTTCCAGGCAGCTATTTTACACATTATGGGTGTTTCAGCTCCAAGGGGGCAAAGTCACTCCTTCTACCCAGGGCTACGGAGCTCCAAGTAGGGTAAGATTCCAGGTTTTCCCCCTGGATGGAAGTGGAGAAAAAAGAACACTTTACGTGCTTTTTAAACTGTACACAAGCACCCTCACAGTGCCAGCAGTGAGCCTGCAATGTCCCTGGCCCATTTGCAACCTTCCAGGCTGCTATTTTACACATTATGAGTGTTCAGCTCCAAGGGGGCAAAGTCACTCCTTCTACCCAGGGGCTACGGAGCTCCAAGTCGGGTAAGATTCCAGGTTTTCCCCCTGGATGGAAGTGGGGAAAAAAAAGAACACTTTACGTGCTTTAAAACAGCACACAAGCACCCTCACAGTGCCAGCACTGGGCCCTGCAATGTCCCTGGCCCATTTGCAACCTTCCAGGCAGCTATTTTACACATTATGGGTGTTTCAGCTCCAAGGGGGAAAAGTCACTCCTTCTACCCAGGGCTGCGGAGCTCCAAGTAGGGTAAGATTCCAGGTTTTCCCCCTGGATGGAAGTGGAGTAAAAAGAACACTTTACGTGCTTCAAAACGGTACACAAGCACCCTCACAGCGTCAGCACTGGGCCTGCAATGTCCCTGGCCCATTTGCAACCTCCAGGCAGCTGTTTTCGACATTAGGCTCCAAGGGGGCAAAGTCACTCCTTCTACCCAGGGCTACGGAGCTCCAAGTAGGGTAATATTCCAGGTTTTCCCCCTGGATGGAAGTGGAAAAAAAAAAGAACACTTTACGTGCTTTTAAACTGTACACAAGCACCCTCACAGTGTCATCACTGGGCCTGCAATGTCCCTGGGCCATTTGCAACCTTCCAGGCAGCTATTTTACACATTATGGGTGTTTCAGCTCCAAGGGGGCAAAGTCACTCCTTCTACCCAGGGCTACGGAGCTCCAAGTAGGGTAAGATTCCAGGTTTTCCCCCTGGATGGAAGTGGGATAAAAAAGAACACTTTACGTGCTTTAAAACCGCACACAAGCACCCTCACAGTGCCAGCACTGGGCCTGCAATGTCCCTGGCCCTTTTGCAACCTTCCAGGCTGCTATTTTACACATTATGGGTGTTTCAGCTCCAAGGGGGCAAAGTCACTCCTTCTACCCAGGGCTACGGAGCTCCAAGCAGGGTAAGATTCCAGGTTTTCCCCCTGGATGGAAGTGGGAAAAAAAGAACACTTTACGTGCTTCAAAGAGGTACACAAGCACCCTCACAGTGTCAGCACTGGGCCTGCAGTGTCCCTGGGCCCATTTGTAACCTTCCAGGCAGCTATTTTACACATTATGAGTGTTTCAGCTCCAAGGGGGCAAAGTCACTCCTTCTACACAGGGCTACGGAGCTCCAAGTAGGGTAAGATTCCAGGTTTTCCCCCTGGATGGAAGTGGAAAAAAAAGAACACTTTACGTGCTTCAAAACTGTACACAAGCACCCTCACAGTGTCAGCACTGGGCCTGCAATGTCCCTGGGCCATTTGCTACCTTCCAGGCAGCTATTTTACACATTATGGGTGTTTCAGCTCCAAGGGGGGCAAAGTCACTCCTTCTACCCAGGGCTACGGAGCTCCAAGTAGGGTAAGATTCCAGGTTTTCCCCCTGGATGGAAGTGGAGAAAAAAGAACACTTTACGTGCTTCAAAACTGTACACAAGCACCCTCACAGCGTCAGCACTGGGCCTGCAATGTCCCTGGGTCATTTGCAACCTTCCAGGCAGCTATTTTACACATTATGGGTGTTTCAGCTCCAAGGGGGCAAAGTCACTCCTTCTACCCAGGGCTACGGAGCTCCAAGTAGGGTAAGATTCCAGGTTTTCCCCCTGGATGGAAGTGGAGAAAAAAGAACACTTTACGTGCTTCATAACTGTACACAAGCACCCTCACAGTGTCAGCACTGGGCCTGCAATGTCCCTGGGCCATTTGCAACCTTCCAGGCAGCTATTTTACACATTATGGGTGTTTCAGCTCCAAGGGGGCAAAGTCACTCCTTCTACCCAGGGCTACGGAGCTCCAAGTAGGGTTAGATTCCAGGTTTTCCCCCTGGATGGAAGTGGAAAAAAAAGAACACTTTACGTGCTTCAAAACTGTACACAAGCACCCTCACAGTGTCAGCACTGGGCCTGCAATGTCCCTGGCCCATTTGCAACCTCCAGGCAGCTGTTTTCGACATTAGGCTCCAAGGGGGCAAAGTCACTCCTTCTACCCAGGGCTACGGAGCTCCAAGTAGGGTAAGATTCCAGGTTTTCCCCCTGGATGGAAGTGGGAAAAAAAAAGAACACTTTACGTGCTTTAAAACCGCACACAAGCACCCTCACAGTGCAAGCACTGGGCCTGCAATGTCCCTGGCCCATTTGCAACCTCCAGGCAGCTGTTTTCGACATTAGGCTCCAAGGGGGAAAAGTCACTCCTTCTACACAGGGCTACGGAGCTCCAAGTAGGGTAAGATTCCAGGTTTTCCCCCTAGATGGAAGTGGAAAAAAAGATCATTTTTCGTGCTTCAAAACTGTACACAAGCACCATCACAGTGTCAGCACTGGGCCTGCAGTGTCCCTGGGCCATTTGCAACCTTCCAGGCAGCTATTTTACACATTATGGGTGTTTCAGCTCCAAGGGGGAAAAGTCACTCCTTCTACCCAGGGCTGCGGAGCTCCAAGTAGGGTAAGATTCCAGGTTTTCCCCCTGGATGGAAGTGGGGAAAAAAAGAACATTTTACGTGCTTTAAAACCGCACACAAGCACCCTCACAGTGCAAGCACTGGGCCTGCAATGTCCCTGGCCCATTTGCAACCTCCAGGCAGCTGTTTTCGACATTAGGCTCCAAGGGGGCAAAGTCACTCCTTCTACCCAGGGCTGCGGAGCTCCAAGTAGGGTAAGATTCCAGGTTTTCCCCCTGGATGGAAGTGGAAAAAAAAAAAACACTTTACGTGCTTCAAAACTGTACACAAGCACCCTCACAGTGCCAGCACTGGGCCTGCAATGTCCCTGGCCCATTTGCAACCTCCAGGCAGCTGTTTTCGACATTAGGCTCCAAGGGGGCAAAGTCACTCCTTCTACCCAGGGCTACGGAGCTCCAAGTAGGGTAAGATTCCAGGTTTTCCCCCTGGATGGAAGTGGAGAAAAAAGAACACTTTACGTGCTTCAAAACTGTACACAAGCACCCTCACAGTGTCAGCACTGGGCCTGCAATGTCCCTGGGCCATTTGCTACCTTCCAGGCAGCTATTTTACACATTATGGGTGTTTCAGCTCCAAGGGGGCAAAGTCACTCCTTCTACCCAGGGCTACGGAGCTCCAAGTAGGGTAAGATTCCAGGTTTTCCCCCTGGATGGAAGTGGAGAAAAAAGAACACTTTACGTGCTTCAAAACTGTACACAAGCACCCTCACAGCGTCAGCACTGGGCCTGCAATGTCCCTGGCCCATTTGCAACCTCCAGGCAGCTGTTTTCGACATTAGGCTCCAAGGGGGCAAAGTCACTCCTTCTACACAGGGCTACGGAGCTCCAAGTAGGGTAAGATTCCAGGTTTTCCCCCTGGATGGAAGTGGAAAAAAAAGAACACTTTACGTGCTTCAAAACTGTACACAAGCACCCTCACAGTGTCAGCACTGGGCCTGCAATGTCCCTGGCCCATTTGTAACCTTCCAGGCTGCTATTTTACACATTATGAGTGTTTCAGCTCCAAGGGGACAAAGTCACTCCTTCTACCCAGGGCTACGGAGCTCCAAGTAGGGTAAGATTCCAGGTTTCCCCCCTGGATGGAAGTGGGAAAAAAAGAACACTTTACGTGCTTTAAAACCGCACACAAGCACCCTCACAGTGCCAGCACTGAGCCTGCAATGTCCCTGGCCCATTTGCGACCTTCCAGGCTGCTATTTTACACATTATGAGTGTTTCAGCTCCAAGGGGGCAAAGTCACTCCTTCTACCCAGGGCTACGGAGCTCCAAGTAGGGTAAGATTCCAAGTTTTCCCCCTGGATGGAAGTGGAGAAAAAAGAACACTTTACGTGCTTCAAAACTGTACACAAGCACCCTCACAGTGTCAGCACTGGGCCTGCAATGTCCCTGGGCCATTTGCTACCTTCCAGGCAGCTATTTTACACATTATGGGTGTTTCAGCTCCAAGGGGGCAAAGTCACTCCTTCTACCCAGGGCTACGGAGCTCCAAGTAGGGTAATATTCCAGGTTTTCCCCCTGGATGGAAGTGGAAAAAAAAAGAACACTTTACGTGCTTCAAAATGTTACACAAGCACCCTCACAGCGTCAGCACTGGGCCTGCAATGTCCCTGGCCCATTTGCAAGCTCCAGGCAGCTGTTTTCGACATTAGGCTCCAAGGGGGCAAAGTCACTCCTTCTACCCAGGGCTACGGAGCTCCAAGTAGGGTAAGATTCCAGGTTTTCCCCCTGGATGGAAGTGGAGTAAAAAGAACACTTTACGTGCTTCAAAACGGTACACAAGCACCCTCACAGCGTCAGCACTGGGCCTGCAATGTCCCTGGCCCATTTGCAACCTCCAGGCAGCTGTTTTCGACATTAGGCTCCAAGGGGGCAAAGTCACTCCTTCTACCCAGGGCTACGGAGCTCCAAGTAGGGTAAGATTCCAGGTTTTCCCCCTGGATGGAAGTGGAGTAAAAAGAACACTTTACGTGCTTCAAAACGGTACACAAGCACCCTCACAGCGTCAGCACTGGGCCTGCAATGTCCCTGGCCCATTTGCAACCTCCAGGCAGCTGTTTTCGACATTAGGCTCCAAGGGGGCAAAGTCACTCCTTCTACCCAGGGCTACGGAGCTCCAAGTAGGGTAAGATTCCAGGTTTTCCCCCTGGATGGAAGTGGGAAAAAAAAGAACACTTTACGTGCTTTTAAACTGTACACAAGCACCCTCACAGTGTCATCACTGGGCCTGCAATGTCCCTGGGCCATTTGCAACCTTCCAGGCAGCTATTTTACACATTATGAGTGTTTCAGCTCCAAGGGGGCAAAGTCACTCCTTCTACCCAGGGCTGCGGAGCTCCAAGTAGGGTAAGATTCCAGGTTTTACCCCTGGATGGAAGTGGAAAAAAAAGAACACTTTACGTGCTTCAAAACCGTACACAAGCACCCTCACAGTGTCAGCACTGGGCCTGCAATGTCCCTGGGCCATTTGCAACCTTCCAGGCAGCTATTTTACACATTATGGGTGTTTCAGCTCCAAGGGGGCAAAGTCACTCCTTCTACCCAGGGCTACGGAGCTCCAAGTAGGGTAAGATTCCAGGTTTTCCCCCTGGATGGAAGTGGAAAAAAAAGAACATGTTACGTGCTTCAAAACTGTACACTAGCACCCTCACAGTGCCAGCACTGAGCCTGCAATGTCCCTTGCCCATTTGCAACCTTCCAGGCTGCTATTTTACACATTATGAGTGTTTCAGCTCCAAGGGGGCAAAGTCACTCCTTCTACCCAGGGCTACGGAGCTCCAAGTAGGGTAAGATTCCAGGTTTTCCCCCTGGATGGAAGTGGAGAAAAAAGAACACTTTACGTGCTTCATAACTGTACACAAGCACCCTCACAGTGTCAGCACTGGGCCTGCAATGTCCCTGGGCCATTTGCAACCTTCCAGGCAGCTATTTTACACATTATGGGTGTTTCAGCTCCAAGGGGGCAAAGTCACTCCTTCTACCCAGGGCTACGGAGCTCCAAGTAGGGTTAGATTCCAGGTTTTCCCCCTGGATGGAAGTGGAAAAAAAAGAACACTTTACGTGCTTCAAAACTGTACACAAGCACCCTCACAGTGTCAGCACTGGGCCTGCAATGTCCCTAGCCCATTTGCAACCTCCAGGCAGCTGTTTTCGACATTAGGCTCCAAGGGGGCAAAGTCACTCCTTCTACCCAGGGCTACGGAGCTCCAAGTAGGGTAAGATTCCAGGTTTTCCCCCTGGATGGAAGTGGGAAAAAAAAAGAACACTTTACGTGCTTTAAAACCGCACACAAGCACCCTCACGGTGCAAGCACTGGGCCTGCAATGTCCCTGGCCCATTTGCAACCTCCAGGCAGCTGTTTTCGACATTAGGCTCCAAGGGGGAAAAGTCACTCCTTCTACACAGGGCTACGGAGCTCCAAGTAGGGTAAGATTCCAGGTTTTCCCCCTAGATGGAAGTGGAAAAAAAGATCATTTTTCGTGCTTCAAAACTGTACACAAGCACCATCACAGTGTCAGCACTGGGCCTGCAGTGTCCCTGGGCCATTTGCAACCTTCCAGGCAGCTATTTTACACATTATGGGTGTTTCAGCTCCAAGGGGGAAAAGTCACTCCTTCTACCCAGGGCTGCGGAGCTCCAAGTAGGGTAAGATTCCAGGTTTTCCCCCTTGATGGAAGTGGAAAAAAAAGAACATGTTACGTGCTTCAAAACTGTACACAAGCACCCTCACAGTGTCAGCACTGGGCCTGCAATGTCCCTGGGCCATTTGCTACCTTCCAGGCAGCTATTTTACACATTATGGGTGTTTCAGCTCCAAGGGGGCAAAGTCACTCCTTCTACCCAGGGCTACGGAGCTCCAAGTAGGGTAAGATTCCAGGTTTTGCCCCTGGATGGAAGTGGAAAAAAAAGAACACTTTAAGGCCCGTATTTATACTTTTTTTAGCGCCGCATTTGCGCCGCTTTTTGACGGCTAACGGCGCAAACCTACAAAATACAATGGTATTTTGCAAGTTTGCGCCGTTTTTGCGTCAAAAAACGACGCAAATGCGGCGCTAAAAAAAGTATAAATACGGGCCTAAGTGCTTTAAAACCGCACACAAGCACCCTCACAGTGCCAGCAGTGAGCCTGCAATGTCCCTGGCCCATTTGCAACCTTCCAGGCAGCTATTTTACACATTATGGGTGTTTCAGCTCCCAGGGGGCAAAGTCACTCCTTCTACCCAGGGCTACGGAGCTCCAAGTAGGGTAAGATTCCAGGTTTTCCCCCTGGATGGAAGTGGAGAAAAAAGAACACTTTACGTGCTTCAAAACTGTACACAAGCACCCTCACAGTGTCAGCACTGGGCCTGCAATGTCCCTGGCCCATTTGCAACCTCCAGGCAGCTGTTTTCGACATTAGGCTCCAAGGGGGAAAAGTCACTCCTTCTACCCAGGGCTACGGAGCTCCAAGTAGGGTAAGATTCCAGGTTTTCCCCCTAGATGGAAGTGGAAAAAAAGATCATTTTTCGTGCTTCAAAACTGTACACAAGCACCATCACAGTGTCAGCACTGGGCCTGCAATGTCCCTGGGCCATTTGCAACCTTCCAGGCAGCTATTTTACACATTATGGGTGTTTCAGCTCCAAGAGGGAAAAGTCACTCCTTCTACCCAGGGCTACGGAGCTCCAAGTAGGGTAAGATTCCAGGTTTTCCCCCTGGATGGAAGTGGAAAAAAAAGAACACTTTACGTGCTTCAAAACGGTACACAAGCACCCTCACAGTGTCAGCACTGGGCCTGCAATGTCCCTGGCCCATTTGCAAGCTCCAGGCAGCTGTTTTCGACATTAGGCTCCAAGGGGGAAAAGTCACTCCTTCTACCCAGGGCTACGGAGCTCCAAGTAGGGTAAGATTCCAGGTTTTCCCCCTGGATGGAAGTGGGGAAAAAAAAGAACACTTTACGTGCTTTAAAACCGCACACAAGCACCCTCACAGTGCAAGCACTGGGCCTGCAATGTCCCTGGCCCATTTGCAACCTCCAGGCAGCTGTTTTCGACATTAGGCTCCAAGGGGGCAAAGTCACTCCTTCTACCCAGGGCTACGGAGCTCCAAGTAGGGTAATATTCCAGGTTTTCCCCCTGGATGGAAGTGGAAAAAAAAAGAACACTTTACGTGCTTCAAAATGTTACACAAGCACCCTCACAGTGTCAGCGCTGGGCCTGCAATGTCCCTGGGCCATTTGCAATCTTCCAGGCAGCTATTTTACACATTATGGGTGTTTCAGCTCCAAGGGGGCAAAGTCACTCCTTCTACCCAGGGCTACGGAGCTCCAAGTAGGGTAAGATTCCAGGATTTCCCCCTGGATGGAAGTTGGAAAAAAAGAACACTTTACGTGCTTCAAAACGGTACACAAGCACCCTCACAGTGTCAGCACTGGGCCTGCAATGTCCCTGGCCCATTTGCAACCTCCAGGCAGCTGTTTTCGACATTAGGCTCCAAGGGGGAAAAGTCACTCCTTCTACCCAGGGCTACGGAGCTCCAAGTAGGGTAAGATTCCAGGTTTTCCCCCTAGATGGAAGTGGAAAAAAAGATCATTTTTCGTGCTTCAAAACTGTACACAAGCACCATCACAGTGTCAGCACTGGGCCTGCAATGTCCCTGGGCCATTTGCAACCTTCCAGGCAGCTATTTTACACATTATGGGTGTTTCAGCTCCAAGAGGGAAAAGTCACTCCTTCTACCCAGGGCTACGGAGCTCCAAGTAGGGTAAGATTCCAGGTTTTCCCCCTGGATGGAAGTGGAAAAAAAAGAACACTTTACGTGCTTCAAAACGGTACACAAGCACCCTCACAGTGTCAGCACTGGGCCTGCAATGTCCCTGGCCCATTTGCAACCTTCCAGGCAGCTATTTTACACATTATGGGTGTTTCTGCTCCAAGGGGGCAAAGTCACTCCTTCTACCCAGGGCTGCGGAGCTCCAAGTAGGGTAAGATTCCAGGTTTTCCCCCTGGATGGAAGTGGAAAAAAAAAAACACTTTACGTGTTTCAAAAATGTACACAAGCACCCTCTCAGTGCCAGCACTGGGCCTGCAATGTCCCTGGCCCATTTGCAACCTCCAGGCAGCTGTTTTCGACATTAGGCTCCAAGGAGGCAAAGTCACTCCTTCTACCCAGGGCTACGGAGCTCCAAGTAGGGTAAGATTCCAGGTTTTCCCCCTGGATGGAAGTGGAAAAAAAAGAACACTTTACGTGCTTCAAAACGGTACACAAGCACCCTCACAGTGTCAGCACTGGGCCTGCAATGTCCCTGGCCCATTTGCAACCTCCAGGCAGCTGTTTTCGACATTAGGCTCCAAGGGGGCAAAGTCACTCCTTCTACCCAGGGCTACGGAGCTCCAAGTAGGGTAAGATTCCAGGTTTTCCCCCTGGATGGAAGTGGAGAAAAAAGAACACTTTACGTGCTTCAAAACTGTACACAAGCACCCTCACAGTGTCAGCACTGGGCCTGCAATGTCCCTGGGCCATTTGCTACCTTCCAGGCAGCTATTTTACACATTATGGGTGTTTCAGCTCCAAGGGGGCAAAGTCACTCCTTCTACCCAGGGCTACGGAGCTCCAAGTAGGGTAAGATTCCAGGTTTTCCCCCTGGATGGAAGTGGAGAAAAAAGAACACTTTACGTGCTTCAAAACTGTACACAAGCACCCTCACAGCGTCAGCACTGGGCCTGCAATGTCCCTGGCCCATTTGCAACCTCCAGGCAGCTGTTTTCGACATTAGGCTCCAAGGGGGCAAAGTCACTCCTTCTACCCAGGGCTACGGAGCTCCAAGTAGGGTAAGATTCCAGGTTTTCCCCCTGGATGGAAGTGGAAAAAAAAGAACACTTTACGTGCTTCAAAACTGTACACAAGCACCCTCACAGTGTCAGCACTGGGCCTGCAATGTCCCTGGCCCATTTGTAACCTTCCAGGCTGCTATTTTACACATTATGAGTGTTTCAGCTCCAAGGGGACAAAGTCACTCCTTCTACCCAGGGCTACGGAGCTCCAAGTAGGGTAAGATTCCAGGTTTCCCCCCTGGATGGAAGTGGGAAAAAAAGAACACTTTACGTGCTTTAAAACCGCACACAAGCACCCTCACAGTGCCAGCACTGAGCCTGCAATGTCCCTGGCCCATTTGCGACCTTCCAGGCTGCTATTTTACACATTATGAGTGTTTCAGCTCCAAGGGGGCAAAGTCACTCCTTCTACCCAGGGCTACGGAGCTCCAAGTAGGGTAAGATTCCAAGTTTTCCCCCTGGATGGAAGTGGAGAAAAAAGAACACTTTACGTGCTTCAAAACTGTACACAAGCACCCTCACAGTGTCAGCACTGGGCCTGCAATGTCCCTGGGCCATTTGCTACCTTCCAGGCAGCTATTTTACACATTATGGGTGTTTCAGCTCCAAGGGGGGCAAAGTCACTCCTTCTACCCAGGGCTACGGAGCTCCAAGTAGGGTAAGATTCCAGGTTTTCCCCCTGGATGGAAGTGGAGAAAAAAGAACACTTTACGTGCTTCAAAACTGTACACAAGCACCCTCACAGCGTCAGCACTGGGCCTGCAATGTCCCTGGGTCATTTGCAACCTTCCAGGCAGCTATTTTACACATTATGGGTGTTTCAGCTCCAAGGGGGCAAAGTCACTCCTTCTACCCAGGGCTACGGAGCTCCAAGTAGGGTAAGATTCCAGGTTTACCCCCTGGATGGAAGTGGAGAAAAAAGAACACTTTACGTGCTTCATAACTGTACACAAGCACCCTCACAGTGTCAGCACTGGGCCTGCAATGTCCCTGGACCATTTGCAACCTTCCAGGCAGCTATTTTACACATTATGGGTGTTTCAGCTCCAAGGGGGCAAAGTCACTGCTTCTACCCAGGGCTACGGAGCTCCAAGTAGGGTTAGATTCCAGGTTTTCCCCCTGGATGGAAGTGGAAAAAAAAGAACACTTTACGTGCTTCAAAACTGTACACAAGCACCCTCACAGTGTCAGCACTGGGCCTGCAATGTCCCTGGCCCATTTGCAACCTCCAGGCAGCTGTTTTCGACATTAGGCTCCAAGGGGGCAAAGTCACTCCTTCTACCCAGGGCTACGGAGCTCCAAGTAGGGTAAGATTCCAGGTTTTCCCCCTGGATGGAAGTGGGAAAAAAAAAGAACACTTTACGTGCTTTAAAACCGCACACAAGCACCCTCACAGTGCAAGCACTGGGCCTGCAATGTCCCTGGCCCATTTGCAACCTCCAGGCAGCTGTTTTCGACATTAGGCTCCAAGGGGGAAAAGTCACTCCTTCTACACAGGGCTACGGAGCTCCAAGTAGGGTAAGATTCCAGGTTTTCCCCCTAGATGGAAGTGGAAAAAAAGATCATTTTTCGTGCTTCAAAACTGTACACAAGCACCATCACAGTGTCAGCACTGGGCCTGCAGTGTCCCTGGGCCATTTGCAACCTTCCAGGCAGCTATTTTACACATTATGGGTGTTTCAGCTCCAAGGGGGAAAAGTCACTCCTTCTACCCAGGGCTGCGGAGCTCCAAGTAGGGTAAGATTCCAGGTTTTCCCCCTTGATGGAAGTGGAAAAAAAAGAACATGTTACGTGCTTCAAAACTGTACACAAGCACCCTCACAGTGTCAGCACTGGGCCTGCAATGTCCCTGGGCCATTTGCTACCTTCCAGGCAGCTATTTTACACATTATGGGTGTTTCAGCTCCAAGGGGGCAAAGTCACTCCTTCTACCCAGGGCTACGGAGCTCCAAGTAGGGTAAGATTCCAGGTTTTGCCCCTGGATGGAAGTGGAAAAAAAAGAACACTTTAAGTGCTTTAAAACCGCACACAAGCACCCTCACAGTGCCAGCAGTGAGCCTGCAATGTCCCTGGCCCATTTGCAACCTTCCAGGCAGCTATTTTACACATTATGGGTGTTTCAGCTCCCAGGGGGCAAAGTCACTCCTTCTACCCAGGGCTACGGAGCTCCAAGTAGGGTAAGATTCCAGGTTTTCCCCCTGGATGGAAGTGGAGAAAAAAGAACACTTTACGTGCTTTTAAACTGTACACAAGCACCCTCACAGTGCCAGCAGTGAGCCTGCAATGTCCCTGGCCCATTTGCAACCTTCCAGGCTGCTATTTTACACATTATGAGTGTTTCAGCTCCAAGGGGGCAAAGTCACTCCTTCTACCCAGGGCTACGGAGCTCCAAGTCGGGTAAGATTCCAGGTTTTCCCCCTGGATGGAAGTGGGGAAAAAAAAGAACACTTTACGTGCTTTAAAACAGCACACAAGCACCCTCACAGTGCCAGCACTGGGCCTGCAATGTCCCTGGCCCATTTGCAACCTTCCAGGCAGCTATTTTACACATTATGGGTGTTTCAGCTCCAAGGGGGAAAAGTCACTCCTTCTACCCAGGGCTGCGGAGCTCCAAGTAGGGTAAGATTCCAGGTTTTCCCCCTGGATGGAAGTGGAGTAAAAAGAACACTTTACGTGCTTCAAAACGGTACACAAGCACCCTCACAGCGTCAGCACTGGGCCTGCAATGTCCCTGGCCCATTTGCAACCTCCAGGCAGCTGTTTTCGACATTAGGCTCCAAGGGGGCAAAGTCACTCCTTCTACCCAGGGCTACGGAGCTCCAAGTAGGGTAAGATTCCAGGTTTTCCCCCTGGATGGAAGTGGAGTAAAAAGAACACTTTACGTGCTTCAAAACGGTACACAAGCACCCTCACAGCGTCAGCACTGGGCCTGCAATGTCCCTGGCCCATTTGCAACCTCCAGGCAGCTGTTTTCGACATTAGGCTCCAAGGGGGCAAAGTCACTCCTTCTACCCAGGGCTACGGAGCTCCAAGTAGGGTAAGATTCCAGGTTTTCCCCCTGGATGGAAGTGGGAAAAAAAAGAACACTTTACGTGCTTTTAAACTGTACACAAGCACCCTCACAGTGTCATCACTGGGCCTGCAATGTCCCTGGGCCATTTGCAACCTTCCAGGCAGCTATTTTACACATTATGAGTGTTTCAGCTCCAAGGGGGCAAAGTCACTCCTTCTACCCAGGGCTGCGGAGCTCCAAGTAGGGTAAGATTCCAGGTTTTACCCCTGGATGGAAGTGGAAAAAAAAGAACACTTTACGTGCTTCAAAACCGTACACAAGCACCCTCACAGTGTCAGCACTGGGCCTGCAATGTCCCTGGGCCATTTGCAACCTTCCAGGCAGCTATTTTACAAATTATGGGTGTTTCAGCTCCAAGGGGGCAAAGTCACTCCTTCTACCCAGGGCTACGGAGCTCCAAGTAGGGTAAGATTCCAGGTTTTCCCCCTGGATGGAAGTGGAAAAAAAAGAACATGTTACGTGCTTCAAAACTGTACACTAGCACCCTCACAGTGCCAGCACTGAGCCTGCAATGTCCCTTGCCCATTTGCAACCTTCCAGGCTGCTATTTTACACATTATGAGTGTTTCAGCTCCAAGGGGGCAAAGTCACTCCTTCTACCCAGGGCTACGGAGCTCCAAGTAGGGTAAGATTCCAGGTTTTCCCCCTGGATGGAAGTGGACAAAAAAGAACACTTTACGTGCTTTTAAACTGTACACAAGCACCCTCACAGTGCCAGCAGTGAGCCTGCAATGTCCCTGGCCCATTTGCAACCTTCCAGGCTGCTATTTTACACATTATGAGTGTTTCAGCTCCAAGGGGGCAAAGTCACTCCTTCTACCCAGGGCTACGGAGCTCCAAGTCGGGTAAGATTCCAGGTTTTCCCCCTGGATGGAAGTGGGGAAAAAAAAGAACACTTTACGTGCTTTAAAACAGCACACAAGCACCCTCACAGTGCCAGCACTGGGCCTGCAATGTCCCTGGCCCATTTGCAACCTTCCAGGCAGCTATTTTACACATTATGGGTGTTTCAGCTCCAAGGGGGAAAAGTCACTCCTTCTACCCAGGGCTGCGGAGCTCCAAGTAGGGTAAGATTCCAGGTTTTCCCCCTGGATGGAAGTGGAAAAAAAAGAACACTTTACGTGCTTTTAAACTGTACACAAGCACCCTCACAGTGTCATCACTGGGCCTGCAATGTCCCTGGGCCATTTGCACCCTTCCAGGCAGCTATTTTACACATTATGAGTGTTTCAGCTCCAAGGGGGCAAAGTCACTCCTTCTACCCAGGGCTACGGAGCTCCAAGTAGGGTAAGATTCCAGGTTTTCCCCCTGGATGGAAGTGGAAAAAAAAGAACACTTTACGTGCTTCAAAACGGTACACAAGCACCCTCACAGTGTCAGCACTGGGCCTGCAATGTCCCTGGCCCATTTGCAACCTCCAGGCAGCTGTTTTCGACATTAGGCTCCAAGGGGGAAAAGTCACTCCTTCTACCCAGGGCTACGGAGCTCCAAGTAGGGTAAGATTCCAGGTTTTCCCCCTAGATGGAAGTGGAAAAAAAGATCATTTTTCGTGCTTCAAAACTGTACACAAGCACCATCACAGTGTCAGCACTGGGCCTGCAATGTCCCTGGGCCATTTGCAACCTTCCAGGCAGCTATTTTACACATTATGGGTGTTTCAGCTCCAAGAGGGAAAAGTCACTCCTTCTACCCAGGGCTACGGAGCTCCAAGTAGGGTAAGATTACAGGTTTTCCCCCTGGATGGAAGTGGAAAAAAAAGAACACTTTACGTGCTTCAAAACGGTACACAAGCACCCTCACAGTGTCAGCACTGGGCCTGCAATGTCCCTGGCCCATTTGCAACCTCCAGGCAGCTGTTTTCGACATTAGGCTCCAAGGGGGAAAAGTCACTCCTTCTACCCAGGGCTACGGAGCTCCAAGTAGGGTAAGATTCCAGGTTTTCCCCCTAGATGGAAGTGGAAAAAAAGATCATTTTTCGTGCTTCAAAACTGTACACAAGCACCATCACAGTGTCAGCACTGGGCCTGCAATGTCCCTGGGCCATTTGCAACCTTCCAGGCAGCTATTTTACACATTATGGGTGTTTCAGCTCCAAGAGGGAAAAGTCACTCCTTCTACCCAGGGCTACGGAGCTCCAAGTAGGGTAAGATTCCAGGTTTTCCCCCTGGATGGAAGTGGAAAAAAAAGAACACTTTACGTGCTTCAAAACGGTACACAAGCACCCTCACAGTGTCAGCACTGGGCCTGCAATGTCCCTGGCCCATTTGCAAGCTCCAGGCAGCTGTTTTCGACATTAGGCTCCAAGGGGGCAAAGTCACTCCTTCTACCCAGGGCTACGGAGCTCCAAGTAGGGTAATATTCCAGGTTTTCCCCCTGGATGGAAGTGGAAAAAAAAAGAACACTTTACGTGCTTCAAAATGTTACACAAGCACCCTCACAGTGTCAGCGCTGGGCCTGCAATGTCCCTGGGCCATTTGCAACCTTCCAGGCAGCTATTTTACACATTATGGGTGTTTCAGCTCCAAGGGGGCAAAGTCACTCCTTCTACCCAGGGCTGCGGAGCTCCAAGTAGGGTAAGATTCCAGGTTTTCCCCCTGGATGGAAGTGGAAAAAAAAAAACACTTTACGTGCTTCAAAACTGTACACAAGCACCCTCTCAGTGCCAGCACTGGGCCTGCAATGTCCCTGGCCCATTTGCAACCTCCAGGCAGCTGTTTTCGACATTAGGCTCCAAGGAGGCAAAGTCACTCCTTCTACCCAGGGCTACGGAGCTCCAAGTAGGGTAAGATTCCAGGTTTTCCCCCTGGATGGAAGTGGAAAAAAAAGAACACTTTACGTGCTTCAAAACGGTACACAAGCACCCTCACAGTGTCAGCACTGGGCCTGCAATGTCCCTGGCCCATTTGCAACCTCCAGGCAGCTGTTTTCGACATTAGGCTCCAAGGGGGCAAAGTCACTCCTTCTACCCAGGGCTACGGAGCTCCAAGTAGGGTAAGATTCCAGGTTTTCCCCCTGGATGGAAGTGGAGTAAAAAGAACACTTTACGTGCTTCAAAACGGTACACAAGCACCCTCACAGCGTCAGCACTGGGCCTGCAATGTCCCTGGCCCATTTGCAACCTCCAGGCAGCTGTTTTCGACATTAGGCTCCAAGGGGGAAAAGTCACTCCTTCTACCCAGGGCTACGGAGCTCCAAGTAGGGTAAGATTCCAGGTTTTCCCCCTGGATGGAAGTGGGGAAAAAAAAGAACACTTTACGTGCTTTAAAACCGCACACAAGCACCCTCACAGTGCAAGCACTGGGCCTGCAATGTCCCTGGCCCATTTGCAACCTCCAGGCAGCTGTTTTCGACATTAGGCTCCAAGGGGGCAAAGTCACTCCTTCTACCCAGGGCTACGGAGCTCCAAGTAGGGTAATATTCCAGGTTTTCCCCCTGGATGGAAGTGGAAAAAAAAAGAACACTTTACGTGCTTCAAAATGTTACACAAGCACCCTCACAGTGTCAGCGCTGGGCCTGCAATGTCCCTGGGCCATTTGCAATCTTCCAGGCAGCTATTTTACACATTATGGGTGTTTCAGCTCCAAGGGGGCAAAGTCACTCCTTCTACCCAGGGCTACGGAGCTCCAAGTAGGGTAAGATTCCAGGATTTCCCCCTGGATGGAAGTTGGAAAAAAAGAACACTTTACGTGCTTCAAAACGGTACACAAGCACCCTCACAGCGTCAGCACTGGGCCTGCAATGTCCCTGGCCCATTTGCAAGCTCCAGGCAGCTGTTTTCGACATTAGGCTCCAAGGGGGCAAAGTCACTCCTTCTACCCAGGGCTACGGAGCTCCAAGTAGGGTAAGATTCCAGGTTTTCCCCCTGGATGGAAGTGGAAAAAAAATAATACTTTACGTGCTTCAAAACTGTACACAAGCACCCTCACAGTGTCAGCACTGGGCCTGCAATGTCCCTGGCCCATTTGTAACCTTCCAGGCTGCTATTTTACACATTATGAGTGTTTCAGCTCCAAGGGGACAAAGTCACTCCTTCTACCCAGGGCTACGGAGCTCCAAGTAGGGTAAGATTCCAGTTTTTCCCCCTGGATGGAAGTGGAAAAAAAAGAACACTTTACGTGCTTTTAAACTGTACACAAGCACCCTCACAGTGTCATCACTGGGCCTGCAATGTCCCTGGGCCATTTGCACCCTTCCAGGCAGCTATTTTACACATTATGAGTGTTTCAGCTCCAAGGGGGCAAAGTCACTCCTTCTACCCAGGGCTACGGAGCTCCAAGTAGGGTAAGATTCCAGGTTTTCCCCCTGGATGGAAGTGGAAAAAAAAGAACACTTTACGTGCTTCAAAACGGTACACAAGCACCCTCACAGTGTCAGCACTGGGCCTGCAATGTCCCTGGCCCATTTGCAACCTCCAGGCAGCTGTTTTCGACATTAGGCTCCAAGGGGGAAAAGTCACTCCTTCTACCCAGGGCTACGGAGCTCCAAGTAGGGTAAGATTCCAGGTTTTCCCCCTAGATGGAAGTGGAAAAAAAGATCATTTTTCGTGCTTCAAAACTGTACACAAGCACCATCACAGTGTCAGCACTGGGCCTGCAATGTCCCTGGGCCATTTGCAACCTTCCAGGCAGCTATTTTACACATTATGGGTGTTTCAGCTCCAAGAGGGAAAAGTCACTCCTTCTACACAGGGCTACGGAGCTCCAAGTAGGGTAAGATTCCAGGTTTTCCCCCTGGATGGAAGTGGAAAAAAAAGAACACTTTACGTGCTTCAAAACGGTACACAAGCACCCTCACAGTGTCAGCACTGGGCCTGCAATGTCCCTGGCCCATTTGCAAGCTCCAGGCAGCTGTTTTCGACATTAGGCTCCAAGGGGGCAAAGTCACTCCTTCTACCCAGGGCTACGGAGCTCCAAGTAGGGTAATATTCCAGGTTTTCCCCCTGGATGGAAGTGGAAAAAAAAAGAACACTTTACGTGCTTCAAAATGTTACACAAGCACCCTCACAGTGTCAGCGCTGGGCCTGCAATGTCCCTGGGCCATTTGCAACCTTCCAGGCAGCTATTTTACACATTATGGGTGTTTCAGCTCCAAGGGGGCAAAGTCACTCCTTCTACCCAGGGCTGCGGAGCTCCAAGTAGGGTAAGATTCCAGGTTTTCCCCCTGGATGGAAGTGGAAAAAAAAAAACACTTTACGTGCTTCAAAACTGTACACAAGCACCCTCTCAGTGCCAGCACTGGGCCTGCAATGTCCCTGGCCCATTTGCAACCTCCAGGCAGCTGTTTTCGACATTAGGCTCCAAGGAGGCAAAGTCACTCCTTCTACCCAGGGCTACGGAGCTCCAAGTAGGGTAAGATTCCAGGTTTTCCCCCTGGATGGAAGTGGAAAAAAAAGAACACTTTACGTGCTTCAAAACGGTACACAAGCACCCTCACAGTGTCAGCACTGGGCCTGCAATGTCCCTGGCCCATTTGCAAGCTCCAGGCAGCTGTTTTCGACATTAGGCTCCAAGGGGGAAAAGTCACTCCTTCTACCCAGGGCTACGGAGCTCCAAGTAGGGTAAGATTCCAGGTTTTCCCCCTGGATGGAAGTGGGGAAAAAAAAGAACACTTTACGTGCTTTAAAACCGCACACAAGCACCCTCACAGTGCAAGCACTGGGCCTGCAATGTCCCTGGCCCATTTGCAACCTCCAGGCAGCTGTTTTCGACATTAGGCTCCAAGGGGGCAAAGTCACTCCTTCTACCCAGGGCTACGGAGCTCCAAGTAGGGTAATATTCCAGGTTTTCCCCCTGGATGGAAGTGGAAAAAAAAAGAACACTTTACGTGCTTCAAAATGTTACACAAGCACCCTCACAGTGTCAGCGCTGGGCCTGCAATGTCCCTGGGCCATTTGCAATCTTCCAGGCAGCTATTTTACACATTATGGGTGTTTCAGCTCCAAGGGGGCAAAGTCACTCCTTCTACCCAGGGCTACGGAGCTCCAAGTAGGGTAAGATTCCAGGATTTCCCCCTGGATGGAAGTTGGAAAAAAAGAACACTTTACGTGCTTCAAAACGGTACACAAGCACCCTCACAGTGTCAGCACTGGGCCTGCAATGTCCCTGGCCCATTTGCAACCTCCAGGCAGCTGTTTTCGACATTAGGCTCCAAGGGGGAAAAGTCACTCCTTCTACCCAGGGCTACGGAGCTCCAAGTAGGGTAAGATTCCAGGTTTTCCCCCTAGATGGAAGTGGAAAAAAAGATCATTTTTCGTGCTTCAAAACTGTACACAAGCACCATCACAGTGTCAGCACTGGGCCTGCAATGTCCCTGGGCCATTTGCAACCTTCCAGGCAGCTATTTTACACATTATGGGTGTTTCAGCTCCAAGAGGGAAAAGTCACTCCTTCTACCCAGGGCTACGGAGCTCCAAGTAGGGTAAGATTCCAGGTTTTCCCCCTGGATGGAAGTGGAAAAAAAAGAACACTTTACGTGCTTCAAAACGGTACACAAGCACCCTCACAGTGTCAGCACTGGGCCTGCAATGTCCCTGGCCCATTTGCAACCTTCCAGGCAGCTATTTTACACATTATGGGTGTTTCTGCTCCAAGGGGGCAAAGTCACTCCTTCTACCCAGGGCTGCGGAGCTCCAAGTAGGGTAAGATTCCAGGTTTTCCCCCTGGATGGAAGTGGAAAAAAAAAAACACTTTACGTGTTTCAAAAATGTACACAAGCACCCTCTCAGTGCCAGCACTGGGCCTGCAATGTCCCTGGCCCATTTGCAACCTCCAGGCAGCTGTTTTCGACATTAGGCTCCAAGGAGGCAAAGTCACTCCTTCTACCCAGGGCTACGGAGCTCCAAGTAGGGTAAGATTCCAGGTTTTCCCCCTGGATGGAAGTGGAAAAAAAAGAACACTTTACGTGCTTCAAAACGGTACACAAGCACCCTCACAGTGTCAGCACTGGGCCTGCAATGTCCCTGGCCCATTTGCAACCTCCAGGCAGCTGTTTTCGACATTAGGCTCCAAGGGGGCAAAGTCACTCCTTCTACCCAGGGCTACGGAGCTCCAAGTAGGGTAAGATTCCAGGTTTTCCCCCTGGATGGAAGTGGAGAAAAAAGAACACTTTACGTGCTTCAAAACTGTACACAAGCACCCTCACAGTGTCAGCACTGGGCCTGCAATGTCCCTGGGCCATTTGCTACCTTCCAGGCAGCTATTTTACACATTATGGGTGTTTCAGCTCCAAGGGGGCAAAGTCACTCCTTCTACCCAGGGCTACGGAGCTCCAAGTAGGGTAAGATTCCAGGTTTTCCCCCTGGATGGAAGTGGAGAAAAAAGAACACTTTACGTGCTTCAAAACTGTACACAAGCACCCTCACAGCGTCAGCACTGGGCCTGCAATGTCCCTGGCCCATTTGCAACCTCCAGGCAGCTGTTTTCGACATTAGGCTCCAAGGGGGCAAAGTCACTCCTTCTACCCAGGGCTACGGAGCTCCAAGTAGGGTAAGATTCCAGGTTTTCCCCCTGGATGGAAGTGGAAAAAAAAGAACACTTTACGTGCTTCAAAACTGTACACAAGCACCCTCACAGTGTCAGCACTGGGCCTGCAATGTCCCTGGCCCATTTGTAACCTTCCAGGCTGCTATTTTACACATTATGAGTGTTTCAGCTCCAAGGGGACAAAGTCACTCCTTCTACCCAGGGCTACGGAGCTCCAAGTAGGGTAAGATTCCAGGTTTCCCCCCTGGATGGAAGTGGGAAAAAAAGAACACTTTACGTGCTTTAAAACCGCACACAAGCACCCTCACAGTGCCAGCACTGAGCCTGCAATGTCCCTGGCCCATTTGCGACCTTCCAGGCTGCTATTTTACACATTATGAGTGTTTCAGCTCCAAGGGGGCAAAGTCACTCCTTCTACCCAGGGCTACGGAGCTCCAAGTAGGGTAAGATTCCAAGTTTTCCCCCTGGATGGAAGTGGAGAAAAAAGAACACTTTACGTGCTTCAAAACTGTACACAAGCACCCTCACAGTGTCAGCACTGGGCCTGCAATGTCCCTGGGCCATTTGCTACCTTCCAGGCAGCTATTTTACACATTATGGGTGTTTCAGCTCCAAGGGGGGCAAAGTCACTCCTTCTACCCAGGGCTACGGAGCTCCAAGTAGGGTAAGATTCCAGGTTTTCCCCCTGGATGGAAGTGGAGAAAAAAGAACACTTTACGTGCTTCAAAACTGTACACAAGCACCCTCACAGCGTCAGCACTGGGCCTGCAATGTCCCTGGGTCATTTGCAACCTTCCAGGCAGCTATTTTACACATTATGGGTGTTTCAGCTCCAAGGGGGCAAAGTCACTCCTTCTACCCAGGGCTACGGAGCTCCAAGTAGGGTAAGATTCCAGGTTTACCCCCTGGATGGAAGTGGAGAAAAAAGAACACTTTACGTGCTTCATAACTGTACACAAGCACCCTCACAGTGTCAGCACTGGGCCTGCAATGTCCCTGGACCATTTGCAACCTTCCAGGCAGCTATTTTACACATTATGGGTGTTTCAGCTCCAAGGGGGCAAAGTCACTGCTTCTACCCAGGGCTACGGAGCTCCAAGTAGGGTTAGATTCCAGGTTTTCCCCCTGGATGGAAGTGGAAAAAAAAGAACACTTTACGTGCTTCAAAACTGTACACAAGCACCCTCACAGTGTCAGCACTGGGCCTGCAATGTCCCTGGCCCATTTGCAACCTCCAGGCAGCTGTTTTCGACATTAGGCTCCAAGGGGGCAAAGTCACTCCTTCTACCCAGGGCTACGGAGCTCCAAGTAGGGTAAGATTCCAGGTTTTCCCCCTGGATGGAAGTGGGAAAAAAAAAGAACACTTTACGTGCTTTAAAACCGCACACAAGCACCCTCACAGTGCAAGCACTGGGCCTGCAATGTCCCTGGCCCATTTGCAACCTCCAGGCAGCTGTTTTCGACATTAGGCTCCAAGGGGGAAAAGTCACTCCTTCTACACAGGGCTACGGAGCTCCAAGTAGGGTAAGATTCCAGGTTTTCCCCCTAGATGGAAGTGGAAAAAAAGATCATTTTTCGTGCTTCAAAACTGTACACAAGCACCATCACAGTGTCAGCACTGGGCCTGCAGTGTCCCTGGGCCATTTGCAACCTTCCAGGCAGCTATTTTACACATTATGGGTGTTTCAGCTCCAAGGGGGAAAAGTCACTCCTTCTACCCAGGGCTGCGGAGCTCCAAGTAGGGTAAGATTCCAGGTTTTCCCCCTTGATGGAAGTGGAAAAAAAAGAACATGTTACGTGCTTCAAAACTGTACACAAGCACCCTCACAGTGTCAGCACTGGGCCTGCAATGTCCCTGGGCCATTTGCTACCTTCCAGGCAGCTATTTTACACATTATGGGTGTTTCAGCTCCAAGGGGGCAAAGTCACTCCTTCTACCCAGGGCTACGGAGCTCCAAGTAGGGTAAGATTCCAGGTTTTGCCCCTGGATGGAAGTGGAAAAAAAAGAACACTTTAAGTGCTTTAAAACCGCACACAAGCACCCTCACAGTGCCAGCAGTGAGCCTGCAATGTCCCTGGCCCATTTGCAACCTTCCAGGCAGCTATTTTACACATTATGGGTGTTTCAGCTCCCAGGGGGCAAAGTCACTCCTTCTACCCAGGGCTACGGAGCTCCAAGTAGGGTAAGATTCCAGGTTTTCCCCCTGGATGGAAGTGGAGAAAAAAGAACACTTTACGTGCTTTTAAACTGTACACAAGCACCCTCACAGTGCCAGCAGTGAGCCTGCAATGTCCCTGGCCCATTTGCAACCTTCCAGGCTGCTATTTTACACATTATGAGTGTTTCAGCTCCAAGGGGGCAAAGTCACTCCTTCTACCCAGGGCTACGGAGCTCCAAGTCGGGTAAGATTCCAGGTTTTCCCCCTGGATGGAAGTGGGGAAAAAAAAGAACACTTTACGTGCTTTAAAACAGCACACAAGCACCCTCACAGTGCCAGCACTGGGCCTGCAATGTCCCTGGCCCATTTGCAACCTTCCAGGCAGCTATTTTACACATTATGGGTGTTTCAGCTCCAAGGGGGAAAAGTCACTCCTTCTACCCAGGGCTGCGGAGCTCCAAGTAGGGTAAGATTCCAGGTTTTCCCCCTGGATGGAAGTGGAGTAAAAAGAACACTTTACGTGCTTCAAAACGGTACACAAGCACCCTCACAGCGTCAGCACTGGGCCTGCAATGTCCCTGGCCCATTTGCAACCTCCAGGCAGCTGTTTTCGACATTAGGCTCCAAGGGGGCAAAGTCACTCCTTCTACCCAGGGCTACGGAGCTCCAAGTAGGGTAAGATTCCAGGTTTTCCCCCTGGATGGAAGTGGAGTAAAAAGAACACTTTACGTGCTTCAAAACGGTACACAAGCACCCTCACAGCGTCAGCACTGGGCCTGCAATGTCCCTGGCCCATTTGCAACCTCCAGGCAGCTGTTTTCGACATTAGGCTCCAAGGGGGCAAAGTCACTCCTTCTACCCAGGGCTACGGAGCTCCAAGTAGGGTAAGATTCCAGGTTTTCCCCCTGGATGGAAGTGGGAAAAAAAAGAACACTTTACGTGCTTTTAAACTGTACACAAGCACCCTCACAGTGTCATCACTGGGCCTGCAATGTCCCTGGGCCATTTGCAACCTTCCAGGCAGCTATTTTACACATTATGAGTGTTTCAGCTCCAAGGGGGCAAAGTCACTCCTTCTACCCAGGGCTGCGGAGCTCCAAGTAGGGTAAGATTCCAGGTTTTACCCCTGGATGGAAGTGGAAAAAAAAGAACACTTTACGTGCTTCAAAACCGTACACAAGCACCCTCACAGTGTCAGCACTGGGCCTGCAATGTCCCTGGGCCATTTGCAACCTTCCAGGCAGCTATTTTACAAATTATGGGTGTTTCAGCTCCAAGGGGGCAAAGTCACTCCTTCTACCCAGGGCTACGGAGCTCCAAGTAGGGTAAGATTCCAGGTTTTCCCCCTGGATGGAAGTGGAAAAAAAAGAACATGTTACGTGCTTCAAAACTGTACACTAGCACCCTCACAGTGCCAGCACTGAGCCTGCAATGTCCCTTGCCCATTTGCAACCTTCCAGGCTGCTATTTTACACATTATGAGTGTTTCAGCTCCAAGGGGGCAAAGTCACTCCTTCTACCCAGGGCTACGGAGCTCCAAGTAGGGTAAGATTCCAGGTTTTCCCCCTGGATGGAAGTGGACAAAAAAGAACACTTTACGTGCTTTTAAACTGTACACAAGCACCCTCACAGTGCCAGCAGTGAGCCTGCAATGTCCCTGGCCCATTTGCAACCTTCCAGGCTGCTATTTTACACATTATGAGTGTTTCAGCTCCAAGGGGGCAAAGTCACTCCTTCTACCCAGGGCTACGGAGCTCCAAGTCGGGTAAGATTCCAGGTTTTCCCCCTGGATGGAAGTGGGGAAAAAAAAGAACACTTTACGTGCTTTAAAACAGCACACAAGCACCCTCACAGTGCCAGCACTGGGCCTGCAATGTCCCTGGCCCATTTGCAACCTTCCAGGCAGCTATTTTACACATTATGGGTGTTTCAGCTCCAAGGGGGAAAAGTCACTCCTTCTACCCAGGGCTGCGGAGCTCCAAGTAGGGTAAGATTCCAGGTTTTCCCCCTGGATGGAAGTGGAAAAAAAAGAACACTTTACGTGCTTTTAAACTGTACACAAGCACCCTCACAGTGTCATCACTGGGCCTGCAATGTCCCTGGGCCATTTGCACCCTTCCAGGCAGCTATTTTACACATTATGAGTGTTTCAGCTCCAAGGGGGCAAAGTCACTCCTTCTACCCAGGGCTACGGAGCTCCAAGTAGGGTAAGATTCCAGGTTTTCCCCCTGGATGGAAGTGGAAAAAAAAGAACACTTTACGTGCTTCAAAACGGTACACAAGCACCCTCACAGTGTCAGCACTGGGCCTGCAATGTCCCTGGCCCATTTGCAACCTCCAGGCAGCTGTTTTCGACATTAGGCTCCAAGGGGGAAAAGTCACTCCTTCTACCCAGGGCTACGGAGCTCCAAGTAGGGTAAGATTCCAGGTTTTCCCCCTAGATGGAAGTGGAAAAAAAGATCATTTTTCGTGCTTCAAAACTGTACACAAGCACCATCACAGTGTCAGCACTGGGCCTGCAATGTCCCTGGGCCATTTGCAACCTTCCAGGCAGCTATTTTACACATTATGGGTGTTTCAGCTCCAAGAGGGAAAAGTCACTCCTTCTACCCAGGGCTACGGAGCTCCAAGTAGGGTAAGATTACAGGTTTTCCCCCTGGATGGAAGTGGAAAAAAAAGAACACTTTACGTGCTTCAAAACGGTACACAAGCACCCTCACAGTGTCAGCACTGGGCCTGCAATGTCCCTGGCCCATTTGCAACCTCCAGGCAGCTGTTTTCGACATTAGGCTCCAAGGGGGAAAAGTCACTCCTTCTACCCAGGGCTACGGAGCTCCAAGTAGGGTAAGATTCCAGGTTTTCCCCCTAGATGGAAGTGGAAAAAAAGATCATTTTTCGTGCTTCAAAACTGTACACAAGCACCATCACAGTGTCAGCACTGGGCCTGCAATGTCCCTGGGCCATTTGCAACCTTCCAGGCAGCTATTTTACACATTATGGGTGTTTCAGCTCCAAGAGGGAAAAGTCACTCCTTCTACCCAGGGCTACGGAGCTCCAAGTAGGGTAAGATTCCAGGTTTTCCCCCTGGATGGAAGTGGAAAAAAAAGAACACTTTACGTGCTTCAAAACGGTACACAAGCACCCTCACAGTGTCAGCACTGGGCCTGCAATGTCCCTGGCCCATTTGCAAGCTCCAGGCAGCTGTTTTCGACATTAGGCTCCAAGGGGGCAAAGTCACTCCTTCTACCCAGGGCTACGGAGCTCCAAGTAGGGTAATATTCCAGGTTTTCCCCCTGGATGGAAGTGGAAAAAAAAAGAACACTTTACGTGCTTCAAAATGTTACACAAGCACCCTCACAGTGTCAGCGCTGGGCCTGCAATGTCCCTGGGCCATTTGCAACCTTCCAGGCAGCTATTTTACACATTATGGGTGTTTCAGCTCCAAGGGGGCAAAGTCACTCCTTCTACCCAGGGCTGCGGAGCTCCAAGTAGGGTAAGATTCCAGGTTTTCCCCCTGGATGGAAGTGGAAAAAAAAAAACACTTTACGTGCTTCAAAACTGTACACAAGCACCCTCTCAGTGCCAGCACTGGGCCTGCAATGTCCCTGGCCCATTTGCAACCTCCAGGCAGCTGTTTTCGACATTAGGCTCCAAGGAGGCAAAGTCACTCCTTCTACCCAGGGCTACGGAGCTCCAAGTAGGGTAAGATTCCAGGTTTTCCCCCTGGATGGAAGTGGAAAAAAAAGAACACTTTACGTGCTTCAAAACGGTACACAAGCACCCTCACAGTGTCAGCACTGGGCCTGCAATGTCCCTGGCCCATTTGCAACCTCCAGGCAGCTGTTTTCGACATTAGGCTCCAAGGGGGCAAAGTCACTCCTTCTACCCAGGGCTACGGAGCTCCAAGTAGGGTAAGATTCCAGGTTTTCCCCCTGGATGGAAGTGGAGTAAAAAGAACACTTTACGTGCTTCAAAACGGTACACAAGCACCCTCACAGCGTCAGCACTGGGCCTGCAATGTCCCTGGCCCATTTGCAACCTCCAGGCAGCTGTTTTCGACATTAGGCTCCAAGGGGGAAAAGTCACTCCTTCTACCCAGGGCTACGGAGCTCCAAGTAGGGTAAGATTCCAGGTTTTCCCCCTGGATGGAAGTGGGGAAAAAAAAGAACACTTTACGTGCTTTAAAACCGCACACAAGCACCCTCACAGTGCAAGCACTGGGCCTGCAATGTCCCTGGCCCATTTGCAACCTCCAGGCAGCTGTTTTCGACATTAGGCTCCAAGGGGGCAAAGTCACTCCTTCTACCCAGGGCTACGGAGCTCCAAGTAGGGTAATATTCCAGGTTTTCCCCCTGGATGGAAGTGGAAAAAAAAAGAACACTTTACGTGCTTCAAAATGTTACACAAGCACCCTCACAGTGTCAGCGCTGGGCCTGCAATGTCCCTGGGCCATTTGCAATCTTCCAGGCAGCTATTTTACACATTATGGGTGTTTCAGCTCCAAGGGGGCAAAGTCACTCCTTCTACCCAGGGCTACGGAGCTCCAAGTAGGGTAAGATTCCAGGATTTCCCCCTGGATGGAAGTTGGAAAAAAAGAACACTTTACGTGCTTCAAAACGGTACACAAGCACCCTCACAGCGTCAGCACTGGGCCTGCAATGTCCCTGGCCCATTTGCAAGCTCCAGGCAGCTGTTTTCGACATTAGGCTCCAAGGGGGCAAAGTCACTCCTTCTACCCAGGGCTACGGAGCTCCAAGTAGGGTAAGATTCCAGGTTTTCCCCCTGGATGGAAGTGGAAAAAAAATAATACTTTACGTGCTTCAAAACTGTACACAAGCACCCTCACAGTGTCAGCACTGGGCCTGCAATGTCCCTGGCCCATTTGTAACCTTCCAGGCTGCTATTTTACACATTATGAGTGTTTCAGCTCCAAGGGGACAAAGTCACTCCTTCTACCCAGGGCTACGGAGCTCCAAGTAGGGTAAGATTCCAGTTTTTCCCCCTGGATGGAAGTGGAAAAAAAAGAACACTTTACGTGCTTTTAAACTGTACACAAGCACCCTCACAGTGTCATCACTGGGCCTGCAATGTCCCTGGGCCATTTGCACCCTTCCAGGCAGCTATTTTACACATTATGAGTGTTTCAGCTCCAAGGGGGCAAAGTCACTCCTTCTACCCAGGGCTACGGAGCTCCAAGTAGGGTAAGATTCCAGGTTTTCCCCCTGGATGGAAGTGGAAAAAAAAGAACACTTTACGTGCTTCAAAACGGTACACAAGCACCCTCACAGTGTCAGCACTGGGCCTGCAATGTCCCTGGCCCATTTGCAACCTCCAGGCAGCTGTTTTCGACATTAGGCTCCAAGGGGGAAAAGTCACTCCTTCTACCCAGGGCTACGGAGCTCCAAGTAGGGTAAGATTCCAGGTTTTCCCCCTAGATGGAAGTGGAAAAAAAGATCATTTTTCGTGCTTCAAAACTGTACACAAGCACCATCACAGTGTCAGCACTGGGCCTGCAATGTCCCTGGGCCATTTGCAACCTTCCAGGCAGCTATTTTACACATTATGGGTGTTTCAGCTCCAAGAGGGAAAAGTCACTCCTTCTACACAGGGCTACGGAGCTCCAAGTAGGGTAAGATTCCAGGTTTTCCCCCTGGATGGAAGTGGAAAAAAAAGAACACTTTACGTGCTTCAAAACGGTACACAAGCACCCTCACAGTGTCAGCACTGGGCCTGCAATGTCCCTGGCCCATTTGCAAGCTCCAGGCAGCTGTTTTCGACATTAGGCTCCAAGGGGGCAAAGTCACTCCTTCTACCCAGGGCTACGGAGCTCCAAGTAGGGTAATATTCCAGGTTTTCCCCCTGGATGGAAGTGGAAAAAAAAAGAACACTTTACGTGCTTCAAAATGTTACACAAGCACCCTCACAGTGTCAGCGCTGGGCCTGCAATGTCCCTGGGCCATTTGCAACCTTCCAGGCAGCTATTTTACACATTATGGGTGTTTCAGCTCCAAGGGGGCAAAGTCACTCCTTCTACCCAGGGCTGCGGAGCTCCAAGTAGGGTAAGATTCCAGGTTTTCCCCCTGGATGGAAGTGGAAAAAAAAAAACACTTTACGTGCTTCAAAACTGTACACAAGCACCCTCTCAGTGCCAGCACTGGGCCTGCAATGTCCCTGGCCCATTTGCAACCTCCAGGCAGCTGTTTTCGACATTAGGCTCCAAGGAGGCAAAGTCACTCCTTCTACCCAGGGCTACGGAGCTCCAAGTAGGGTAAGATTCCAGGTTTTCCCCCTGGATGGAAGTGGAAAAAAAAGAACACTTTACGTGCTTCAAAACGGTACACAAGCACCCTCACAGTGTCAGCACTGGGCCTGCAATGTCCCTGGCCCATTTGCAACCTCCAGGCAGCTGTTTTCGACATTAGGCTCCAAGGGGGCAAAGTCACTCCTTCTACCCAGGGCTACGGAGCTCCAAGTAGGGTAAGATTCCAGGTTTTCCCCCTGGATGGAAGTGGAGAAAAAAGAACACTTTACGTGCTTCAAAACTGTACACAAGCACCCTCACAGTGTCAGCACTGGGCCTGCAATGTCCCTGGGCCATTTGCTACCTTCCAGGCAGCTATTTTACACATTATGGGTGTTTCAGCTCCAAGGGGGCAAAGTCACTCCTTCTACCCAGGGCTACGGAGCTCCAAGTAGGGTAAGATTCCAGGTTTTCCCCCTGGATGGAAGTGGAGAAAAAAGAACACTTTACGTGCTTCAAAACTGTACACAAGCACCCTCACAGCGTCAGCACTGGGCCTGCAATGTCCCTGGCCCATTTGCAACCTCCAGGCAGCTGTTTTCGACATTAGGCTCCAAGGGGGCAAAGTCACTCCTTCTACCCAGGGCTACGGAGCTCCAAGTAGGGTAAGATTCCAGGTTTTCCCCCTGGATGGAAGTGGAAAAAAAAGAACACTTTACGTGCTTCAAAACTGTACACAAGCACCCTCACAGTGTCAGCACTGGGCCTGCAATGTCCCTGGCCCATTTGTAACCTTCCAGGCTGCTATTTTACACATTATGAGTGTTTCAGCTCCAAGGGGACAAAGTCACTCCTTCTACCCAGGGCTACGGAGCTCCAAGTAGGGTAAGATTCCAGGTTTCCCCCCTGGATGGAAGTGGGAAAAAAAGAACACTTTACGTGCTTTAAAACCGCACACAAGCACCCTCACAGTGCCAGCACTGAGCCTGCAATGTCCCTGGCCCATTTGCGACCTTCCAGGCTGCTATTTTACACATTATGAGTGTTTCAGCTCCAAGGGGGCAAAGTCACTCCTTCTACCCAGGGCTACGGAGCTCCAAGTAGGGTAAGATTCCAAGTTTTCCCCCTGGATGGAAGTGGAGAAAAAAGAACACTTTACGTGCTTCAAAACTGTACACAAGCACCCTCACAGTGTCAGCACTGGGCCTGCAATGTCCCTGGGCCATTTGCTACCTTCCAGGCAGCTATTTTACACATTATGGGTGTTTCAGCTCCAAGGGGGCAAAGTCACTCCTTCTACCCAGGGCTACGGAGCTCCAAGTAGGGTAATATTCCAGGTTTTCCCCCTGGATGGAAGTGGAAAAAAAAAGAACACTTTACGTGCTTCAAAATGTTACACAAGCACCCTCACAGCGTCAGCACTGGGCCTGCAATGTCCCTGGCCCATTTGCAAGCTCCAGGCAGCTGTTTTCGACATTAGGCTCCAAGGGGGCAAAGTCACTCCTTCTACCCAGGGCTACGGAGCTCCAAGTAGGGTAAGATTCCAGGTTTTCCCCCTGGATGGAAGTGGAGTAAAAAGAACACTTTACGTGCTTCAAAACGGTACACAAGCACCCTCACAGCGTCAGCACTGGGCCTGCAATGTCCCTGGCCCATTTGCAACCTCCAGGCAGCTGTTTTCGACATTAGGCTCCAAGGGGGCAAAGTCACTCCTTCTACCCAGGGCTACGGAGCTCCAAGTAGGGTAAGATTCCAGGTTTTCCCCCTGGATGGAAGTGGAGTAAAAAGAACACTTTACGTGCTTCAAAACGGTACACAAGCACCCTCACAGCGTCAGCACTGGGCCTGCAATGTCCCTGGCCCATTTGCAACCTCCAGGCAGCTGTTTTCGACATTAGGCTCCAAGGGGGCAAAGTCACTCCTTCTACCCAGGGCTACGGAGCTCCAAGTAGGGTAAGATTCCAGGTTTTCCCCCTGGATGGAAGTGGGAAAAAAAAGAACACTTTACGTGCTTTTAAACTGTACACAAGCACCCTCACAGTGTCATCACTGGGCCTGCAATGTCCCTGGGCCATTTGCAACCTTCCAGGCAGCTATTTTACACATTATGAGTGTTTCAGCTCCAAGGGGGCAAAGTCACTCCTTCTACCCAGGGCTGCGGAGCTCCAAGTAGGGTAAGATTCCAGGTTTTCCCCCTGGATGGAAGTGGAAAAAAAAAAACACTTTACGTGCTTCAAAACTGTACACAAGCACCCTCACAGTGCCAGCACTGGGCCTGCAATGTCCCTGGCCCATTTGCAACCTCCAGGCAGCTGTTTTCGACATTAGGCTCCAAGGGGGCAAAGTCACTCCTTCTACCCAGGGCTACGGAGCTCCAAGTAGGGTAATATTCCAGGTTTTCCCCCTGGATGGAAGTGGAAAAAAAAAGAACACTTTACGTGCTTCAAAATGTTACACAAGCACCCTCACAGTGTCAGCGCTGGGCCTGCAATGTCCCTGGGCCATTTGCAATCTTCCAGGCAGCTATTTTACACATTATGGGTGTTTCAGCTCCAAGGGGGCAAAGTCACTCCTTCTACCCAGGGCTACGGAGCTCCAAGTAGGGTAAGATTCCAGGATTTCCCCCTGGATGGAAGTTGGAAAAAAAGAACACTTTACGTGCTTCAAAACGGTACACAAGCACCCTCACAGTGTCAGCACTGGGCCTGCAATGTCCCTGGCCCATTTGCAACCTCCAGGCAGCTGTTTTCGACATTAGGCTCCAAGGGGGAAAAGTCACTCCTTCTACCCAGGGCTACGGAGCTCCAAGTAGGGTAAGATTCCAGGTTTTCCCCCTAGATGGAAGTGGAAAAAAAGATCATTTTTCGTGCTTCAAAACTGTACACAAGCACCATCACAGTGTCAGCACTGGGCCTGCAATGTCCCTGGGCCATTTGCAACCTTCCAGGCAGCTATTTTACACATTATGGGTGTTTCAGCTCCAAGAGGGAAAAGTCACTCCTTCTACCCAGGGCTACGGAGCTCCAAGTAGGGTAAGATTCCAGGTTTTCCCCCTGGATGGAAGTGGAAAAAAAAGAACACTTTACGTGCTTCAAAACGGTACACAAGCACCCTCACAGTGTCAGCACTGGGCCTGCAATGTCCCTGGCCCATTTGCAACCTTCCAGGCAGCTATTTTACACATTATGGGTGTTTCAGCTCCAAGGGGGCAAAGTCACTCCTTCTACCCAGGGCTGCGGAGCTCCAAGTAGGGTAAGATTCCAGGTTTTCCCCCTGGATGGAAGTGGAAAAAAAAAAACACTTTACGTGTTTCAAAAATGTACACAAGCACCCTCTCAGTGCCAGCACTGGGCCTGCAATGTCCCTGGCCCATTTGCAACCTCCAGGCAGCTGTTTTCGACATTAGGCTCCAAGGAGGCAAAGTCACTCCTTCTACCCAGGGCTACGGAGCTCCAAGTAGGGTAAGATTCCAGGTTTTCCCCCTGGATGGAAGTGGAAAAAAAAGAACACTTTACGTGCTTCAAAACGGTACACAAGCACCCTCACAGTGTCAGCACTGGGCCTGCAATGTCCCTGGCCCATTTGCAACCTCCAGGCAGCTGTTTTCGACATTAGGCTCCAAGGGGGCAAAGTCACTCCTTCTACCCAGGGCTACGGAGCTCCAAGTAGGGTAAGATTCCAGGTTTTCCCCCTGGATGGAAGTGGAGAAAAAAGAACACTTTACGTGCTTCAAAACTGTACACAAGCACCCTCACAGTGTCAGCACTGGGCCTGCAATGTCCCTGGGCCATTTGCTACCTTCCAGGCAGCTATTTTACACATTATGGGTGTTTCAGCTCCAAGGGGGCAAAGTCACTCCTTCTACCCAGGGCTACGGAGCTCCAAGTAGGGTAAGATTCCAGGTTTTCCCCCTGGATGGAAGTGGAGAAAAAAGAACACTTTACGTGCTTCAAAACTGTACACAAGCACCCTCACAGCGTCAGCACTGGGCCTGCAATGTCCCTGGCCCATTTGCAACCTCCAGGCAGCTGTTTTCGACATTAGGCTCCAAGGGGGCAAAGTCACTCCTTCTACCCAGGGCTACGGAGCTCCAAGTAGGGTAAGATTCCAGGTTTTCCCCCTGGATGGAAGTGGAAAAAAAAGAACACTTTACGTGCTTCAAAACTGTACACAAGCACCCTCACAGTGTCAGCACTGGGCCTGCAATGTCCCTGGCCCATTTGTAACCTTCCAGGCTGCTATTTTACACATTATGAGTGTTTCAGCTCCAAGGGGACAAAGTCACTCCTTCTACCCAGGGCTACGGAGCTCCAAGTAGGGTAAGATTCCAGGTTTCCCCCCTGGATGGAAGTGGGAAAAAAAGAACACTTTACGTGCTTTAAAACCGCACACAAGCACCCTCACAGTGCCAGCACTGAGCCTGCAATGTCCCTGGCCCATTTGCGACCTTCCAGGCTGCTATTTTACACATTATGAGTGTTTCAGCTCCAAGGGGGCAAAGTCACTCCTTCTACCCAGGGCTACGGAGCTCCAAGTAGGGTAAGATTCCAAGTTTTCCCCCTGGATGGAAGTGGAGAAAAAAGAACACTTTACGTGCTTCAAAACTGTACACAAGCACCCTCACAGTGTCAGCACTGGGCCTGCAATGTCCCTGGGCCATTTGCTACCTTCCAGGCAGCTATTTTACACATTATGGGTGTTTCAGCTCCAAGGGGGGCAAAGTCACTCCTTCTACCCAGGGCTACGGAGCTCCAAGTAGGGTAAGATTCCAGGTTTTCCCCCTGGATGGAAGTGGAGAAAAAAGAACACTTTACGTGCTTCAAAACTGTACACAAGCACCCTCACAGCGTCAGCACTGGGCCTGCAATGTCCCTGGGTCATTTGCAACCTTCCAGGCAGCTATTTTACACATTATGGGTGTTTCAGCTCCAAGGGGGCAAAGTCACTCCTTCTACCCAGGGCTACGGAGCTCCAAGTAGGGTAAGATTCCAGGTTTACCCCCTGGATGGAAGTGGAGAAAAAAGAACACTTTACGTGCTTCATAACTGTACACAAGCACCCTCACAGTGTCAGCACTGGGCCTGCAATGTCCCTGGACCATTTGCAACCTTCCAGGCAGCTATTTTACACATTATGGGTGTTTCAGCTCCAAGGGGGCAAAGTCACTCCTTCTACCCAGGGCTACGGAGCTCCAAGTAGGGTTAGATTCCAGGTTTTCCCCCTGGATGGAAGTGGAAAAAAAAGAACACTTTACGTGCTTCAAAACTGTACACAAGCACCCTCACAGTGTCAGCACTGGGCCTGCAATGTCCCTGGCCCATTTGCAACCTCCAGGCAGCTGTTTTCGACATTAGGCTCCAAGGGGGCAAAGTCACTCCTTCTACCCAGGGCTACGGAGCTCCAAGTAGGGTAAGATTCCAGGTTTTCCCCCTGGATGGAAGTGGGAAAAAAAAAGAACACTTTACGTGCTTTAAAACCGCACACAAGCACCCTCACAGTGCAAGCACTGGGCCTGCAATGTCCCTGGCCCATTTGCAACCTCCAGGCAGCTGTTTTCGACATTAGGCTCCAAGGGGGAAAAGTCACTCCTTCTACACAGGGCTACGGAGCTCCAAGTAGGGTAAGATTCCAGGTTTTCCCCCTAGATGGAAGTGGAAAAAAAGATCATTTTTCGTGCTTCAAAACTGTACACAAGCACCATCACAGTGTCAGCACTGGGCCTGCAGTGTCCCTGGGCCATTTGCAACCTTCCAGGCAGCTATTTTACACATTATGGGTGTTTCAGCTCCAAGGGGGAAAAGTCACTCCTTCTACCCAGGGCTGCGGAGCTCCAAGTAGGGTAAGATTCCAGGTTTTCCCCCTTGATGGAAGTGGAAAAAAAAGAACATGTTACGTGCTTCAAAACTGTACACAAGCACCCTCACAGTGTCAGCACTGGGCCTGCAATGTCCCTGGGCCATTTGCTACCTTCCAGGCAGCTATTTTACACATTATGGGTGTTTCAGCTCCAAGGGGGCAAAGTCACTCCTTCTACCCAGGGCTACGGAGCTCCAAGTAGGGTAAGATTCCAGGTTTTGCCCCTGGATGGAAGTGGAAAAAAAAGAACACTTTAAGTGCTTTAAAACCGCACACAAGCACCCTCACAGTGCCAGCAGTGAGCCTGCAATGTCCCTGGCCCATTTGCAACCTTCCAGGCAGCTATTTTACACATTATGGGTGTTTCAGCTCCCAGGGGGCAAAGTCACTCCTTCTACCCAGGGCTACGGAGCTCCAAGTAGGGTAAGATTCCAGGTTTTCCCCCTGGATGGAAGTGGAGAAAAAAGAACACTTTACGTGCTTTTAAACTGTACACAAGCACCCTCACAGTGCCAGCAGTGAGCCTGCAATGTCCCTGGCCCATTTGCAACCTTCCAGGCTGCTATTTTACACATTATGAGTGTTTCAGCTCCAAGGGGGCAAAGTCACTCCTTCTACCCAGGGCTACGGAGCTCCAAGTCGGGTAAGATTCCAGGTTTTCCCCCTGGATGGAAGTGGGGAAAAAAAAGAACACTTTACGTGCTTTAAAACAGCACACAAGCACCCTCACAGTGCCAGCACTGGGCCTGCAATGTCCCTGGCCCATTTGCAACCTTCCAGGCAGCTATTTTACACATTATGGGTGTTTCAGCTCCAAGGGGGAAAAGTCACTCCTTCTACCCAGGGCTGCGGAGCTCCAAGTAGGGTAAGATTCCAGGTTTTCCCCCTGGATGGAAGTGGAGTAAAAAGAACACTTTACGTGCTTCAAAACGGTACACAAGCACCCTCACAGCGTCAGCACTGGGCCTGCAATGTCCCTGGCCCATTTGCAACCTCCAGGCAGCTGTTTTCGACATTAGGCTCCAAGGGGGCAAAGTCACTCCTTCTACCCAGGGCTACGGAGCTCCAAGTAGGGTAAGATTCCAGGTTTTCCCCCTGGATGGAAGTGGAGTAAAAAGAACACTTTACGTGCTTCAAAACGGTACACAAGCACCCTCACAGCGTCAGCACTGGGCCTGCAATGTCCCTGGCCCATTTGCAACCTCCAGGCAGCTGTTTTCGACATTAGGCTCCAAGGGGGCAAAGTCACTCCTTCTACCCAGGGCTACGGAGCTCCAAGTAGGGTAAGATTCCAGGTTTTCCCCCTGGATGGAAGTGGGAAAAAAAAGAACACTTTACGTGCTTTTAAACTGTACACAAGCACCCTCACAGTGTCATCACTGGGCCTGCAATGTCCCTGGGCCATTTGCAACCTTCCAGGCAGCTATTTTACACATTATGAGTGTTTCAGCTCCAAGGGGGCAAAGTCACTCCTTCTACCCAGGGCTGCGGAGCTCCAAGTAGGGTAAGATTCCAGGTTTTACCCCTGGATGGAAGTGGAAAAAAAAGAACACTTTACGTGCTTCAAAACCGTACACAAGCACCCTCACAGTGTCAGCACTGGGCCTGCAATGTCCCTGGGCCATTTGCAACCTTCCAGGCAGCTATTTTACAAATTATGGGTGTTTCAGCTCCAAGGGGGCAAAGTCACTCCTTCTACCCAGGGCTACGGAGCTCCAAGTAGGGTAAGATTCCAGGTTTTCCCCCTGGATGGAAGTGGAAAAAAAAGAACATGTTACGTGCTTCAAAACTGTACACTAGCACCCTCACAGTGCCAGCACTGAGCCTGCAATGTCCCTTGCCCATTTGCAACCTTCCAGGCTGCTATTTTACACATTATGAGTGTTTCAGCTCCAAGGGGGCAAAGTCACTCCTTCTACCCAGGGCTACGGAGCTCCAAGTAGGGTAAGATTCCAGGTTTTCCCCCTGGATGGAAGTGGACAAAAAAGAACACTTTACGTGCTTTTAAACTGTACACAAGCACCCTCACAGTGCCAGCAGTGAGCCTGCAATGTCCCTGGCCCATTTGCAACCTTCCAGGCTGCTATTTTACACATTATGAGTGTTTCAGCTCCAAGGGGGCAAAGTCACTCCTTCTACCCAGGGCTACGGAGCTCCAAGTCGGGTAAGATTCCAGGTTTTCCCCCTGGATGGAAGTGGGGAAAAAAAAGAACACTTTACGTGCTTTAAAACAGCACACAAGCACCCTCACAGTGCCAGCACTGGGCCTGCAATGTCCCTGGCCCATTTGCAACCTTCCAGGCAGCTATTTTACACATTATGGGTGTTTCAGCTCCAAGGGGGAAAAGTCACTCCTTCTACCCAGGGCTGCGGAGCTCCAAGTAGGGTAAGATTCCAGGTTTTCCCCCTGGATGGAAGTGGAAAAAAAAGAACACTTTACGTGCTTTTAAACTGTACACAAGCACCCTCACAGTGTCATCACTGGGCCTGCAATGTCCCTGGGCCATTTGCACCCTTCCAGGCAGCTATTTTACACATTATGAGTGTTTCAGCTCCAAGGGGGCAAAGTCACTCCTTCTACCCAGGGCTACGGAGCTCCAAGTAGGGTAAGATTCCAGGTTTTCCCCCTGGATGGAAGTGGAAAAAAAAGAACACTTTACGTGCTTCAAAACGGTACACAAGCACCCTCACAGTGTCAGCACTGGGCCTGCAATGTCCCTGGCCCATTTGCAACCTCCAGGCAGCTGTTTTCGACATTAGGCTCCAAGGGGGAAAAGTCACTCCTTCTACCCAGGGCTACGGAGCTCCAAGTAGGGTAAGATTCCAGGTTTTCCCCCTAGATGGAAGTGGAAAAAAAGATCATTTTTCGTGCTTCAAAACTGTACACAAGCACCATCACAGTGTCAGCACTGGGCCTGCAATGTCCCTGGGCCATTTGCAACCTTCCAGGCAGCTATTTTACACATTATGGGTGTTTCAGCTCCAAGAGGGAAAAGTCACTCCTTCTACCCAGGGCTACGGAGCTCCAAGTAGGGTAAGATTACAGGTTTTCCCCCTGGATGGAAGTGGAAAAAAAAGAACACTTTACGTGCTTCAAAACGGTACACAAGCACCCTCACAGTGTCAGCACTGGGCCTGCAATGTCCCTGGCCCATTTGCAACCTCCAGGCAGCTGTTTTCGACATTAGGCTCCAAGGGGGAAAAGTCACTCCTTCTACCCAGGGCTACGGAGCTCCAAGTAGGGTAAGATTCCAGGTTTTCCCCCTAGATGGAAGTGGAAAAAAAGATCATTTTTCGTGCTTCAAAACTGTACACAAGCACCATCACAGTGTCAGCACTGGGCCTGCAATGTCCCTGGGCCATTTGCAACCTTCCAGGCAGCTATTTTACACATTATGGGTGTTTCAGCTCCAAGAGGGAAAAGTCACTCCTTCTACCCAGGGCTACGGAGCTCCAAGTAGGGTAAGATTCCAGGTTTTCCCCCTGGATGGAAGTGGAAAAAAAAGAACACTTTACGTGCTTCAAAACGGTACACAAGCACCCTCACAGTGTCAGCACTGGGCCTGCAATGTCCCTGGCCCATTTGCAAGCTCCAGGCAGCTGTTTTCGACATTAGGCTCCAAGGGGGCAAAGTCACTCCTTCTACCCAGGGCTACGGAGCTCCAAGTAGGGTAATATTCCAGGTTTTCCCCCTGGATGGAAGTGGAAAAAAAAAGAACACTTTACGTGCTTCAAAATGTTACACAAGCACCCTCACAGTGTCAGCGCTGGGCCTGCAATGTCCCTGGGCCATTTGCAACCTTCCAGGCAGCTATTTTACACATTATGGGTGTTTCAGCTCCAAGGGGGCAAAGTCACTCCTTCTACCCAGGGCTGCGGAGCTCCAAGTAGGGTAAGATTCCAGGTTTTCCCCCTGGATGGAAGTGGAAAAAAAAAAACACTTTACGTGCTTCAAAACTGTACACAAGCACCCTCTCAGTGCCAGCACTGGGCCTGCAATGTCCCTGGCCCATTTGCAAACCTCCAGGCAGCTGTTTTCGACATTAGGCTCCAAGGAGGCAAAGTCACTCCTTCTACCCAGGGCTACGGAGCTCCAAGTAGGGTAAGATTCCAGGTTTTCCCCCTGGATGGAAGTGGAAAAAAAAGAACACTTTACGTGCTTCAAAACGGTACACAAGCACCCTCACAGTGTCAGCACTGGGCCTGCAATGTCCCTGGCCCATTTGCAACCTCCAGGCAGCTGTTTTCGACATTAGGCTCCAAGGGGGCAAAGTCACTCCTTCTACCCAGGGCTACGGAGCTCCAAGTAGGGTAAGATTCCAGGTTTTCCCCCTGGATGGAAGTGGAGTAAAAAGAACACTTTACGTGCTTCAAAACGGTACACAAGCACCCTCACAGCGTCAGCACTGGGCCTGCAATGTCCCTGGCCCATTTGCAACCTCCAGGCAGCTGTTTTCGACATTAGGCTCCAAGGGGGAAAAGTCACTCCTTCTACCCAGGGCTACGGAGCTCCAAGTAGGGTAAGATTCCAGGTTTTCCCCCTGGATGGAAGTGGGGAAAAAAAAGAACACTTTACGTGCTTTAAAACCGCACACAAGCACCCTCACAGTGCAAGCACTGGGCCTGCAATGTCCCTGGCCCATTTGCAACCTCCAGGCAGCTGTTTTCGACATTAGGCTCCAAGGGGGCAAAGTCACTCCTTCTACCCAGGGCTACGGAGCTCCAAGTAGGGTAATATTCCAGGTTTTCCCCCTGGATGGAAGTGGAAAAAAAAAGAACACTTTACGTGCTTCAAAATGTTACACAAGCACCCTCACAGTGTCAGCGCTGGGCCTGCAATGTCCCTGGGCCATTTGCAATCTTCCAGGCAGCTATTTTACACATTATGGGTGTTTCAGCTCCAAGGGGGCAAAGTCACTCCTTCTACCCAGGGCTACGGAGCTCCAAGTAGGGTAAGATTCCAGGATTTCCCCCTGGATGGAAGTTGGAAAAAAAGAACACTTTACGTGCTTCAAAACGGTACACAAGCACCCTCACAGCGTCAGCACTGGGCCTGCAATGTCCCTGGCCCATTTGCAAGCTCCAGGCAGCTGTTTTCGACATTAGGCTCCAAGGGGGCAAAGTCACTCCTTCTACCCAGGGCTACGGAGCTCCAAGTAGGGTAAGATTCCAGGTTTTCCCCCTGGATGGAAGTGGAAAAAAAATAACACTTTACGTGCTTCAAAACTGTACACAAGCACCCTCACAGTGTCAGCACTGGGCCTGCAATGTCCCTGGCCCATTTGTAACCTTCCAGGCTGCTATTTTACACATTATGAGTGTTTCAGCTCCAAGGGGACAAAGTCACTCCTTCTACCCAGGGCTACGGAGCTCCAAGTAGGGTAAGATTCCAGTTTTTCCCCCTGGATGGAAGTGGAAAAAAAAGAACACTTTACGTGCTTTTAAACTGTACACAAGCACCCTCACAGTGTCATCACTGGGCCTGCAATGTCCCTGGGCCATTTGCACCCTTCCAGGCAGCTATTTTACACATTATGAGTGTTTCAGCTCCAAGGGGGCAAAGTCACTCCTTCTACCCAGGGCTACGGAGCTCCAAGTAGGGTAAGATTCCAGGTTTTCCCCCTGGATGGAAGTGGAAAAAAAAGAACACTTTACGTGCTTCAAAACGGTACACAAGCACCCTCACAGTGTCAGCACTGGGCCTGCAATGTCCCTGGCCCATTTGCAACCTCCAGGCAGCTGTTTTCGACATTAGGCTCCAAGGGGGAAAAGTCACTCCTTCTACCCAGGGCTACGGAGCTCCAAGTAGGGTAAGATTCCAGGTTTTCCCCCTAGATGGAAGTGGAAAAAAAGATCATTTTTCGTGCTTCAAAACTGTACACAAGCACCATCACAGTGTCAGCACTGGGCCTGCAATGTCCCTGGGCCATTTGCAACCTTCCAGGCAGCTATTTTACACATTATGGGTGTTTCAGCTCCAAGAGGGAAAAGTCACTCCTTCTACCCAGGGCTACGGAGCTCCAAGTAGGGTAAGATTCCAGGTTTTCCCCCTGGATGGAAGTGGAAAAAAAAGAACACTTTACGTGCTTCAAAACGGTACACAAGCACCCTCACAGTGTCAGCACTGGGCCTGCAATGTCCCTGGCCCATTTGCAAGCTCCAGGCAGCTGTTTTCGACATTAGGCTCCAAGGGGGCAAAGTCACTCCTTCTACCCAGGGCTACGGAGCTCCAAGTAGGGTAATATTCCAGGTTTTCCCCCTGGATGGAAGTGGAAAAAAAAAGAACACTTTACGTGCTTCAAAATGTTACACAAGCACCCTCACAGTGTCAGCGCTGGGCCTGCAATGTCCCTGGGCCATTTGCAACCTTCCAGGCAGCTATTTTACACATTATGGGTGTTTCAGCTCCAAGGGGGCAAAGTCACTCCTTCTACCCAGGGCTGCGGAGCTCCAAGTAGGGTAAGATTCCAGGTTTTCCCCCTGGATGGAAGTGGAAAAAAAAAAACACTTTACGTGCTTCAAAACTGTACACAAGCACCCTCTCAGTGCCAGCACTGGGCCTGCAATGTCCCTGGCCCATTTGCAACCTCCAGGCAGCTGTTTTCGACATTAGGCTCCAAGGAGGCAAAGTCACTCCTTCTACCCAGGGCTACGGAGCTCCAAGTAGGGTAAGATTCCAGGTTTTCCCCCTGGATGGAAGTGGAAAAAAAAGAACACTTTACGTGCTTCAAAACGGTACACAAGCACCCTCACAGTGTCAGCACTGGGCCTGCAATGTCCCTGGCCCATTTGCAACCTCCAGGCAGCTGTTTTCGACATTAGGCTCCAAGGGGGCAAAGTCACTCCTTCTACCCAGGGCTACGGAGCTCCAAGTAGGGTAAGATTCCAGGTTTTCCCCCTGGATGGAAGTGGAGAAAAAAGAACACTTTACGTGCTCCAAAACTGTACACAAGCACCCTCACAGTGTCAGCACTGGGCCTGCAATGTCCCTGGGCCATTTGCTACCTTCCAGGCAGCTATTTTACACATTATGGGTGTTTCAGCTCCAAGGGGGCAAAGTCACTCCTTCTACCCAGGGCTACGGAGCTCCAAGTAGGGTAAGATTCCAGGTTTTCCCCCTGGATGGAAGTGGAGAAAAAAGAACACTTTACGTGCTTCAAAACTGTACACAAGCACCCTCACAGCGTCAGCACTGGGCCTGCAATGTCCCTGGCCCATTTGCAACCTCCAGGCAGCTGTTTTCGACATTAGGCTCCAAGGGGGCAAAGTCACTCCTTCTACCCAGGGCTACGGAGCTCCAAGTAGGGTAAGATTCCAGGTTTTCCCCCTGGATGGAAGTGGAGTAAAAAGAACACTTTACGTGCTTCAAAACGGTACACAAGCACCCTCACAGCGTCAGCACTGGGCCTGCAATGTCCCTGGCCCATTTGCAACCTCCAGGCAGCTGTTTTCGACATTAGGCTCCAAGGGGGCAAAGTCACTCCTTCTACCCAGGGCTACGGAGCTCCAAGTAGGGTAAGATTCCAGGTTTTCCCCCTGGATGGAAGTGGAGTAAAAAGAACACTTTACGTGCTTCAAAACGGTACACAAGCACCCTCACAGCGTCAGCACTGGGCCTGCAATGTCCCTGGCCCATTTGCAACCTCCAGGCAGCTGTTTTCGACATTAGGCTCCAAGGGGGCAAAGTCACTCCTTCTACCCAGGGCTACGGAGCTCCAAGTAGGGTAAGATTCCAGGTTTTCCCCCTGGATGGAAGTGGGAAAAAAAAGAACACTTTACGTGCTTTTAAACTGTACACAAGCACCCTCACAGTGTCATCACTGGGCCTGCAATGTCCCTGGGCCATTTGCAACCTTCCAGGCAGCTATTTTACACATTATGAGTGTTTCAGCTCCAAGGGGGCAAAGTCACTCCTTCTACCCAGGGCTGCGGAGCTCCAAGTAGGGTAAGATTCCAGGTTTTACCCCTGGATGGAAGTGGAAAAAAAAGAACACTTTACGTGCTTCAAAACCGTACACAAGCACCCTCACAGTGTCAGCACTGGGCCTGCAATGTCCCTGGGCCATTTGCAACCTTCCAGGCAGCTATTTTACACATTATGGGTGTTTCAGCTCCAAGGGGGCAAAGTCACTCCTTCTACCCAGGGCTACGGAGCTCCAAGTAGGGTAAGATTCCAGGTTTTCCCCCTGGATGGAAGTGGAAAAAAAAGAACATGTTATGTGCATCAAAACTGTACACTAGCACCCTCACAGTGCCAGCACTGAGCCTGCAATGTCCCTTGCCCATTTGCAACCTTCCAGGCTGCTATTTTACACATTATGAGTGTTTCAGCTCCAAGGGGGCAAAGTCACTCCTTCTACCCAGGGCTACGGAGCTCCAAGTAGGGTAAGATTCCAGGTTTTCCCCCTGGATGGAAGTGGACAAAAAAGAACACTTTACGTGCTTTTAAACTGTACACAAGCACCCTCACAGTGCCAGCAGTGAGCCTGCAATGTCCCTGGCCCATTTGCAACCTTCCAGGCTGCTATTTTACACATTATGGGTGTTTCAGCTCCAAGGGGGCAAAGTCACTCCTTCTACCCAGGGCTACGGAGCTCCAAGTAGGGTTAGATTCCAGGTTTTCCCCCTGGATGGAAGTGGAAAAAAAAGAACACTTTACGTGCTTCAAAACTGTACACAAGCACCCTCACAGTGTCAGCACTGGGCCTGCAATGTCCCTGGCCCATTTGCAACCTCCAGGCAGCTGTTTTCGACATTAGGCTCCAAGGGGGCAAAGTCACTCCTTCTACCCAGGGCTACGGAGCTCCAAGTAGGGTAAGATTCCAGGTTTTCCCCCTGGATGGAAGTGGGAAAAAAAAAGAACACTTTACGTGCTTTAAAACCGCACACAAGCACCCTCACAGTGCAAGCACTGGGCCTGCAATGTCCCTGGCCCATTTGCAACCTCCAGGCAGCTGTTTTCGACATTAGGCTCCAAGGGGGAAAAGTCACTCCTTCTACCCAGGGCTACGGAGCTCCAAGTAGGGTAAGATTCCAGGTTTTCCCCCTGGATGGAAGTGGAGAAAAAAGAACACTTTACGTGCTTTTAAACTGTACACAAGCACCCTCACAGTGCCAGCAGTGAGCCTGCAATGTCCCTGGCCCATTTGCAACCTTCCAGGCTGCTATTTTACACATTATGAGTGTTTCAGCTCCAAGGGGGCAAAGTCACTCCTTCTACCCAGGGCTACGGAGCTCCAAGTCGGGTAAGATTCCAGGTTTTCCCCCTGGATGGAAGTGGGGAAAAAAAAGAACACTTTACGTGCTTTAAAACAGCACACAAGCACCCTCACAGTGCCAGCACTGGGCCTGCAATGTCCCTGGCCCATTTGCAACCTTCCAGGCAGCTATTTTACACATTATGGGTGTTTCAGCTCCAAGGGGGAAAAGTCACTCCTTCTACCCAGGGCTGCGGAGCTCCAAGTAGGGTAAGATTCCAGGTTTTCCCCCTGGATGGAAGTGGAGTAAAAAGAACACTTTACGTGCTTCAAAACGGTACACAAGCACCCTCACAGCGTCAGCACTGGGCCTGCAATGTCCCTGGCCCATTTGCAACCTCCAGGCAGCTGTTTTCGACATTAGGCTCCAAGGGGGCAAAGTCACTCCTTCTACCCAGGGCTACGGAGCTCCAAGTAGGGTAAGATTCCAGGTTTTCCCCCTGGATGGAAGTGGAGTAAAAAGAACACTTTACGTGCTTCAAAACGGTACACAAGCACCCTCACAGCGTCAGCACTGGGCCTGCAATGTCCCTGGCCCATTTGCAACCTCCAGGCAGCTGTTTTCGACATTAGGCTCCAAGGGGGCAAAGTCACTCCTTCTACCCAGGGCTACGGAGCTCCAAGTAGGGTAAGATTCCAGGTTTTCCCCCTGGATGGAAGTGGGAAAAAAAAGAACACTTTACGTGCTTTTAAACTGTACACAAGCACCCTCACAGTGTCATCACTGGGCCTGCAATGTCCCTGGGCCATTTGCAACCTTCCAGGCAGCTATTTTACACATTATGAGTGTTTCAGCTCCAAGGGGGCAAAGTCACTCCTTCTACCCAGGGCTGCGGAGCTCCAAGTAGGGTAAGATTCCAGGTTTTACCCCTGGATGGAAGTGGAAAAAAAAGAACACTTTACGTGCTTCAAAACCGTACACAAGCACCCTCACAGTGTCAGCACTGGGCCTGCAATGTCCCTGGGCCATTTGCAACCTTCCAGGCAGCTATTTTACACATTATGGGTGTTTCAGCTCCAAGGGGGCAAAGTCACTCCTTCTACCCAGGGCTACGGAGCTCCAAGTAGGGTAAGATTCCAGGTTTTCCCCCTGGATGGAAGTGGAAAAAAAAGAACATGTTACGTGCTTCAAAACTGTACACTAGCACCCTCACAGTGCCAGCACTGAGCCTGCAATGTCCCTTGCCCATTTGCAACCTTCCAGGCTGCTATTTTACACATTATGAGTGTTTCAGCTCCAAGGGGGCAAAGTCACTCCTTCTACCCAGGGCTACGGAGCTCCAAGTAGGGTAAGATTCCAGGTTTTCCCCCTGGATGGAAGTGGGGAAAAAAAAGAACACTTTACGTGCTTCAAAACGGTACACAAGCACCCTCACAGTGTCAGCACTGGGCCTGCAATGTCCCTGGCCCATTTGCAAGCTCCAGGCAGCTGTTTTCGACATTAGGCTCCAAGGGGGGAAAAGTCACTCCTTCTACCCAGGGCTACGGAGCTCCAAGTAGGGTAAGATTCCAGGTTTCCCCCTGGATGGAAGTGGGGAAAAAAAAGAACACTTTACGTGCTTTAAAACCGCACACAAGCACCCTCACAGTGCAAGCACTGGGCCTGCAATGTCCCTGGCCCATTTGCAACCTCCAGGCAGCTGTTTTCGACATTAGGCTCCAAGGGGGCAAAGTCACTCCTTCTACCCAGGGCTACGGAGCTCCAAGTAGGGTAAGATTCCAGGTTTTCCCCCTGGATGGAAGTGGAAAAAAAAGAACACTTTACGTGCTTCAAAACGGTACACAAGCACCCTCACAGTGTCAGCACTGGGCCTGCAATGTCCCTGGCCCATTTGCAACCTCCAGGCAGCTGTTTTCGACATTAGGCTCCAAGGGGGAAAAGTCACTCCTTCTACCCAGGGCTACGGAGCTCCAAGTAGGGTAAGATTCCAGGTTTTCCCCCTAGATGGAAGTGGAAAAAAAGATCATTTTTCGTGCTTCAAAACTGTACACAAGCACCATCACAGTGTCAGCACTGGGCCTGCAATGTCCCTGGGCCATTTGCAACCTTCCAGGCAGCTATTTTACACATTATGGGTGTTTCAGCTCCAAGAGGGAAAAGTCACTCCTTCTACCCAGGGCTACGGAGCTCCAAGTAGGGTAAGATTCCAGGTTTTCCCCCTGGATGGAAGTGGAAAAAAAAGAACACTTTACGTGCTTCAAAACGGTACACAAGCACCCTCACAGTGTCAGCACTGGGCCTGCAATGTCCCTGGCCCATTTGCAAGCTCCAGGCAGCTGTTTTCGACATTAGGCTCCAAGGGGGCAAAGTCACTCCTTCTACCCAGGGCTACGGAGCTCCAAGTAGGGTAATATTCCAGGTTTTCCCCCTGGATGGAAGTGGAAAAAAAAAGAACACTTTACGTGCTTCAAAATGTTACACAAGCACCCTCACAGTGTCAGCGCTGGGCCTGCAATGTCCCTGGGCCATTTGCAACCTTCCAGGCAGCTATTTTACACATTATGGGTGTTTCAGCTCCAAGGGGGCAAAGTCACTCCTTCTACCCAGGGCTGCGGAGCTCCAAGTAGGGTAAGATTCCAGGTTTTCCCCCTGGATGGAAGTGGAAAAAAAAAAACACTTTACGTGCTTCAAAACTGTACACAAGCACCCTCTCAGTGCCAGCACTGGGCCTGCAATGTCCCTGGCCCATTTGCAACCTCCAGGCAGCTGTTTTCGACATTAGGCTCCAAGGAGGCAAAGTCACTCCTTCTACCCAGGGCTACGGAGCTCCAAGTAGGGTAAGATTCCAGGTTTTCCCCCTGGATGGAAGTGGAAAAAAAAGAACACTTTACGTGCTTCAAAACGGTACACAAGCACCCTCACAGTGTCAGCACTGGGCCTGCAATGTCCCTGGCCCATTTGCAACCTCCAGGCAGCTGTTTTCGACATTAGGCTCCAAGGGGGCAAAGTCACTCCTTCTACCCAGGGCTACGGAGCTCCAAGTAGGGTAAGATTCCAGGTTTTCCCCCTGGATGGAAGTGGAGAAAAAAGAACACTTTACGTGCTCCAAAACTGTACACAAGCACCCTCACAGTGTCAGCACTGGGCCTGCAATGTCCCTGGGCCATTTGCTACCTTCCAGGCAGCTATTTTACACATTATGGGTGTTTCAGCTCCAAGGGGGCAAAGTCACTCCTTCTACCCAGGGCTACGGAGCTCCAAGTAGGGTAAGATTCCAGGTTTTCCCCCTGGATGGAAGTGGAGAAAAAAGAACACTTTACGTGCTTCAAAACTGTACACAAGCACCCTCACAGCGTCAGCACTGGGCCTGCAATGTCCCTGGCCCATTTGCAACCTCCAGGCAGCTGTTTTCGACATTAGGCTCCAAGGGGGCAAAGTCACTCCTTCTACCCAGGGCTACGGAGCTCCAAGTAGGGTAAGATTCCAGGTTTTCCCCCTGGATGGAAGTGGAGTAAAAAGAACACTTTACGTGCTTCAAAACGGTACACAAGCACCCTCACAGCGTCAGCACTGGGCCTGCAATGTCCCTGGCCCATTTGCAACCTCCAGGCAGCTGTTTTCGACATTAGGCTCCAAGGGGGCAAAGTCACTCCTTCTACCCAGGGCTACGGAGCTCCAAGTAGGGTAAGATTCCAGGTTTTCCCCCTGGATGGAAGTGGAGTAAAAAGAACACTTTACGTGCTTCAAAACGGTACACAAGCACCCTCACAGCGTCAGCACTGGGCCTGCAATGTCCCTGGCCCATTTGCAACCTCCAGGCAGCTGTTTTCGACATTAGGCTCCAAGGGGGCAAAGTCACTCCTTCTACCCAGGGCTACGGAGCTCCAAGTAGGGTAAGATTCCAGGTTTTCCCCCTGGATGGAAGTGGGAAAAAAAAGAACACTTTACGTGCTTTTAAACTGTACACAAGCACCCTCACAGTGTCATCACTGGGCCTGCAATGTCCCTGGGCCATTTGCAACCTTCCAGGCAGCTATTTTACACATTATGAGTGTTTCAGCTCCAAGGGGGCAAAGTCACTCCTTCTACCCAGGGCTGCGGAGCTCCAAGTAGGGTAAGATTCCAGGTTTTACCCCTGGATGGAAGTGGAAAAAAAAGAACACTTTACGTGCTTCAAAACCGTACACAAGCACCCTCACAGTGTCAGCACTGGGCCTGCAATGTCCCTGGGCCATTTGCAACCTTCCAGGCAGCTATTTTACACATTATGGGTGTTTCAGCTCCAAGGGGCAAAGTCACTCCTTCTACCCAGGGCTACGGAGCTCCAAGTAGGGTAAGATTCCAGGTTTTCCCCCTGGATGGAAGTGGAAAAAAAAGAACATGTTATGTGCATCAAAACTGTACACTAGCACCCTCACAGTGCCAGCACTGAGCCTGCAATGTCCCTTGCCCATTTGCAACCTTCCAGGCTGCTATTTTACACATTATGAGTGTTTCAGCTCCAAGGGGGCAAAGTCACTCCTTCTACCCAGGGCTACGGAGCTCCAAGTAGGGTAAGATTCCAGGTTTTCCCCCTGGATGGAAGTGGACAAAAAAGAACACTTTACGTGCTTTTAAACTGTACACAAGCACCCTCACAGTGCCAGCAGTGAGCCTGCAATGTCCCTGGCCCATTTGCAACCTTCCAGGCTGCTATTTTACACATTATGGGTGTTTCAGCTCCAAGGGGGCAAAGTCACTCCTTCTACCCAGGGCTACGGAGCTCCAAGTAGGGTTAGATTCCAGGTTTTCCCCCTGGATGGAAGTGGAAAAAAAAGAACACTTTACGTGCTTCAAAACTGTACACAAGCACCCTCACAGTGTCAGCACTGGGCCTGCAATGTCCCTGGCCCATTTGCAACCTCCAGGCAGCTGTTTTCGACATTAGGCTCCAAGGGGGCAAAGTCACTCCTTCTACCCAGGGCTACGGAGCTCCAAGTAGGGTAAGATTCCAGGTTTTCCCCCTGGATGGAAGTGGGAAAAAAAAAGAACACTTTACGTGCTTTAAAACCGCACACAAGCACCCTCACAGTGCAAGCACTGGGCCTGCAATGTCCCTGGCCCATTTGCAACCTCCAGGCAGCTGTTTTCGACATTAGGCTCCAAGGGGGAAAAGTCACTCCTTCTACCCAGGGCTACGGAGCTCCAAGTAGGGTAAGATTCCAGGTTTTCCCCCTGGATGGGAAGTGGAGAAAAAAGAACACTTTACGTGCTTTTAAACTGTACACAAGCACCCTCACAGTGCCAGCAGTGAGCCTGCAATGTCCCTGGCCCATTTGCAACCTTCCAGGCTGCTATTTTACACATTATGAGTGTTTCAGCTCCAAGGGGGCAAAGTCACTCCTTCTACCCAGGGCTACGGAGCTCCAAGTCGGGTAAGATTCCAGGTTTCCCCCTGGATGGAAGTGGGGAAAAAAGAAGAACACTTTACGTGCTTTAAAACAGCACACAAGCACCCTCACAGTGCCAGCACTGTGGCCTGCAATGTCCCTGGCCCATTGCAAACCTTCCAGGCAGCTATTTTACACATTATGGGTGTTTCAGCTCCAAGGGGGGAAAAGTCACTCCTTCTACCCAGGGCTGCGGAGCTCCAAGTAGGGTAAGATTCCAGGTTTTCCCCCTGGATGGAAGTGGAGTAAAAAGAACACTTTACGTGCTTCAAAACGGTACACAAGCACCCTCACAGCGTCAGCACTGGCCTGGCAATGTCCCTGGCCCATTTGCACCTCCAGCAGCTGTTTTCGGACATTAGGCTCCAAGGGGGCAAAGTCACTCCTTCTACCCAGGGCTACGGAGCTCCAAGTAGGGTAAGATTCCAGGTTTTCCCCTGGATGGAAGTGGAGTAAAAAGAACACTTTACGTGCTTCAAAAACGGTACACAAGCACCCTCACAGCGTCAGCACTGGGCCTGCAATGTCCCTGGCCCATTTGCAACCTCCAGGCAGCTGTTTTCGACATTAGGCTCCAAGGGGCAAAGTCACTCCTTCTACCCAGGGCTACGGAGCTCCAAGTAGGGTAAGATTCCAGGTTTTCCCCCTGGATGGAAGTGGGAAAAAAAAGAACACTTTACGTGCTTTTAAACTGTACACAAGCACCCTCACAGTGTCATCACTGGGCCTGCAATGTCCCTGGGCCATTTGCAACCTTCCAGGCAGCTATTTTACACATTATGAGTGTTTCAGCTCCAAGGGGGCAAAGTCACTCCTTCTACCCAGGGCTGCGGAGCTCCAAGTAGGGAAGATTCCAGGTTTTACCCCTGGATGGAAGTGGAAAAAAAAGAACACTTTACGTGCTTCAAAACCGTACACAAGCACCCTCACAGTGTCAGCACTGGGCCTGCAATGTCCCTGGGCCAATTGCAACCTTCCAGGCAGCTATTTTACACATTATGGGTGTTTCAGCTCCAAGGGGGCAAAGTCACTCCTTCTACCCAGGGCTACGGAGCTCCAAGTAGGTAAGATTCCAGGTTTTCCCCCTGGATGGAAGTGGAAAAAAAAGAACATGTTACGTGCTTCAAAACTGTACACTAGCACCCTCACAGTGCCAGCACTGAGCCTGCAATGTCCCTTGCCCATTTGCAACCTTCCAGGCTGCTATTTTACACATTATGAGTGTTTCAGCTCCAAGGGGGCAAAGTCACTCCTTCTACCCAGGGCTACGGAGCTCCAAGTAGGGTAAGATTCCAGGTTTTCCCCCTGGATGGAAGTGGGGAAAAAAAAGAACACTTTACGTGCTTCAAAACGGTACACAAGCACCCTCACAGTGTCAGCACTGGGCCTGCAATGTCCCTGGCCCATTTGCAAGCTCCAGGCAGCTGTTTTCGACATTAGGCTCCAAGGGGGAAAAGTCACTCCTTCTACCCAGGGCTACGGAGCTCCAAGTAGGGTAAGATTCCAGGTTTCCCCCCTGGATGGAAGTGGGGAAAAAAAAGAACACTTTACGTGCTTTAAAACCGCACACAAGCACCCTCACAGTGCAAGCACTGGGCCTGCAATGTCCCTGGCCCATTTGCAACCTCCAGGCAGCTGTTTTCGACATTAGGCTCCAAGGGGGCAAAGTCACTCCTTCTACCCAGGGCTACGGAGCTCCAAGTAGGGTAAGATTCCAGGTTTTCCCCCTGGATGGAAGTGGAAAAAAAAGAACACTTTACGTGCTTCAAAACGGTACACAAGCACCCTCACAGTGTCAGCACTGGGCCTGCAATGTCCCTGGCCCATTTGCAACCTCCAGGCAGCTGTTTTCGACATTAGGCTCCAAGGGGGAAAAGTCACTCCTTCTACCCAGGGCTACGGAGCTCCAAGTAGGGTAAGATTCCAGGTTTTCCCCCTAGATGGAAGTGGAAAAAAAGATCATTTTTCGTGCTTCAAAACTGTACACAAGCACCATCACAGTGTCAGCACTGGGCCTGCAATGTCCCTGGGCCATTTGCAACCTTCCAGGCAGCTATTTTACACATTATGGGTGTTTCAGCTCCAAGAGGGAAAAGTCACTCCTTCTACCCAGGGCTACGGAGCTCCAAGTAGGGTAAGATTCCAGGTTTTCCCCCTGGATGGAAGTGGAAAAAAAAGAACACTTTACGTGCTTCAAAACGGTACACAAGCACCCTCACAGTGTCAGCACTGGGCCTGCAATGTCCCTGGCCCATTTGCAAGCTCCAGGCAGCTGTTTTCGACATTAGGCTCAAAGGGGGCAAAGTCACTCCTTCTACCCAGGGCTACGGAGCTCCAAGTAGGGTAATATTCCAGGTTTTCCCCCTGGATGGAAGTGGAAAAAAAAAGAACACTTTACGTGCTTCAAAATGTTACACAAGCACCCTCACAGTGTCAGCGCTGGGCCTGCAATGTCCCTGGGCCATTTGCAACCTTCCAGGCAGCTATTTTACACATTATGGGTGTTTCAGCTCCAAGGGGGCAAAGTCACTCCTTCTACCCAGGGCTACGGAGCTCCAAGTAGGGTAAGATTCCAGGATTTCCCCCTGAATGGAAGTTGGAAAAAAAGAACACTTTACGTGCTTCAAAACGGTACACAAGCACCCTCACAGCGTCAGCACTGGGCCTGCAATGTCCCTGGCCCATTTGCAAGCTCCAGGCAGCTGTTTTCGACATTAGGCTCCAAGGGGGCAAAGTCACTCCTTCTACACAGGGCACGGAGCTCCAAGTAGGGTAAGATTCCAGGTTTTCCCCCTGGATGGAAGTGGAGAAAAAAGAACACTTTACGTGCTTCAAAACGGTACACAAGCACCCTCACAGCGTCAGCACTGGGCCTGCAATGTCCCTGGCCCATTTGCAACCTCCAGGCAGCTGTTTTCGACATTAGGCTCCAAGGGGGCAAAGTCACTCCTTCTACCCAGGGCTACGGAGCTCCAAGTAGGGTAAGATTCCAGGTTTTCCCCCTGGATGGAAGTGGAAAAAAAAGAACACTTTACGTGCTTTTAAACTGTACACAAGCACCCTCACAGTGTCATCACTGGGCCTGCAATGTCCCTGGGCCATTTGCACCCTTCCAGGCAGCTATTTTACACATTATGAGTGTTTCAGCTCCAAGGGGGCAAAGTCACTCCTTCTACCCAGGGCTACGGAGCTCCAAGTAGGGTTAGATTCCAGGTTTTCCCCCTGGATGGAAGTGGAAAAAAAAGAACACTTTACGTGCTTCAAAACGGTACACAAGCACCCTCACAGTGTCAGCACTGGGCCTGCAATGTCCCTGGCCCATTTGCAAGCTCCAGGCAGCTGTTTTCGACATTAGGCTCCAAGGGGGAAAAGTCACTCCTTCTACCCAGGGCTACGGAGCTCCAAGTAGGGTAAGATTCCAGGTTTTCCCCCTGGATGGAAGTGGGGAAAAAAAGAACATTTTACGTGCTTTAAAACCGCACACAAGCGCCCTCACAGTGCAAGCACTGGGCCTGCAATGTCCCTGGCCCATTTGCAACCTCCAGGCAGCTGTTTTCGACATTAGGCTCCAAGGGGGCAAAGTCACTCCTTCTTCCCAGGGCTACGGAGCTCCAAGTAGGGTAAGATTCCAGGTTTTCCCCCTGGATGGAAGTGGACAAAAAAGAACACTTTACGTGCTTTTAAACTGTACACAAGCACCCTCACAGTGCCAGCAGTGAGCCTGCAATGTCCCTGGCCCATTTGCAACCTTCCAGGCTGCTATTTTACACATTATGAGTGTTTCAGCTCCAAGGGGGCAAAGTCACTCCTTCTACCCAGGGCTACGGAGCTCCAAGTAGGGTAAGATTCCAGGTTTTCCCCCTGGATGGAAGTGGGGAAAAAAAGAACATTTTACGTGCTTTAAAACCGCACACAAGCACCCTCACAGTGCAAGCACTGGGCCTGCAATGTCCCTGGCCCATTTGCAACCTCCAGGCAGCTGTTTTCGACATTAGGCTCCAAGGGGGCAAAGTCACTCCTTCTACCCAGGGCTGCGGAGCTCCAAGTAGGGTAAGATTCCAGGTTTTCCCCCTGGATGGAAGTGGAAAAAAAAAAACACTTTACGTGCTTCAAAACTGTACACAAGCACCCTCACAGTGCCAGCACTGGGCCTGCAATGTCCCTGGCCCATTTGCAACCTCCAGGCAGCTGTTTTCGACATTAGGCTCCAAGGGGGCAAAGTCACTCCTTCTACCCAGGGCTACGGAGCTCCAAGTAGGGTAAGATTCCAGGTTTTCCCCCTGGATGGAAGTGGAGAAAAAAGAACACTTTACGTGCTTTTAAACTGTACACAAGCACCCTCACAGTGCCAGCAGTGAGCCTGCAATGTCCCTGGCCCATTTGCAACCTTCCAGGCTGCTATTTTACACATTATGAGTGTTTCAGCTCCAAGGGGGCAAAGTCACTCCTTCTACCCAGGGCTACGGAGCTCCAAGTCGGGTAAGATTCCAGGTTTTCCCCCTGGATGGAAGTGGGGAAAAAAAAGAACACTTTACGTGCTTTAAAACAGCACACAAGCACCCTCACAGTGCCAGCACTGGGCCTGCAATGTCCCTGGCCCATTTGCAACCTTCCAGGCAGCTATTTTACACATTATGGGTGTTTCAGCTCCAAGGGGGAAAAGTCACTCCTTCTACCCAGGGCTGCGGAGCTCCAAGTAGGGTAAGATTCCAGGTTTTCCCCCTGGATGGAAGTGGAGTAAAAAGAACACTTTACGTGCTTCAAAACGGTACACAAGCACCCTCACAGCGTCAGCACTGGGCCTGCAATGTCTCTGGCCCATTTGCAACCTCCAGGCAGCTGTTTTCGACATTAGGCTCCAAGGGGGCAAAGTCACTCCTTCTACCCAGGGCTACGGAGCTCCAAGTAGGGTAATATTCCAGGTTTTCCCCCTGGATGGAAGTGGAAAAAAAAAGAACACTTTACGTGCTTCAAAATGTTACACAAGCACCCTCACAGTGTCAGCGCTGGGCCTGCAATGTCCCTGGGCCATTTGCAACCTTCCAGGCAGCTATTTTACACATTATGGGTGTTTCAGCTCCAAGGGGGCAAAGTCACTCCTTCTACCCAGGGCTACGGAGCTCCAAGTAGGGTAAGATTCCAGGATTTCCCCCTGAATGGAAGTTGGAAAAAAAGAACACTTTACGTGCTTCAAAACGGTACACAAGCACCCTCACAGCGTCAGCACTGGGCCTGCAATGTCCCTGGCCCATTTGCAAGCTCCAGGCAGCTGTTTTCGACATTAGGCTCCAAGGGGGCAAAGTCACTCCTTCTACACAGGGCTACGGAGCTCCAAGTAGGGTAAGATTCCAGGTTTTCCCCCTGGATGGAAGTGGAGAAAAAAGAACACTTTACGTGCTTCAAAACGGTACACAAGCACCCTCACAGCGTCAGCACTGGGCCTGCAATGTCCCTGGCCCATTTGCAACCTCCAGGCAGCTGTTTTCGACATTAGGCTCCAAGGGGGCAAAGTCACTCCTTCTACCCAGGGCTACGGAGCTCCAAGTAGGGTAAGATTCCAGGTTTTCCCCCTGGATGGAAGTGGAAAAAAAAGAACACTTTACGTGCTTTTAAACTGTACACAAGCACCCTCACAGTGTCATCACTGGGCCTGCAATGTCCCTGGGCCATTTGCACCCTTCCAGGCAGCTATTTTACACATTATGAGTGTTTCAGCTCCAAGGGGGCAAAGTCACTCCTTCTACCCAGGGCTACGGAGCTCCAAGTAGGGTTAGATTCCAGGTTTTCCCCCTGGATGGAAGTGGAAAAAAAAGAACACTTTACGTGCTTCAAAACGGTACACAAGCACCCTCACAGTGTCAGCACTGGGCCTGCAATGTCCCTGGCCCATTTGCAAGCTCCAGGCAGCTGTTTTCGACATTAGGCTCCAAGGGGGAAAAGTCACTCCTTCTACCCAGGGCTACGGAGCTCCAAGTAGGGTAAGATTCCAGGTTTTCCCCCTGGATGGAAGTGGGGAAAAAAAGAACATTTTACGTGCTTTAAAACCGCACACAAGCGCCCTCACAGTGCAAGCACTGGGCCTGCAATGTCCCTGGCCCATTTGCAACCTCCAGGCAGCTGTTTTCGACATTAGGCTCCAAGGGGGCAAAGTCACTCCTTCTTCCCAGGGCTACGGAGCTCCAAGTAGGGTAAGATTCCAGGTTTTCCCCCTGGATGGAAGTGGACAAAAAAGAACACTTTACGTGCTTTTAAACTGTACACAAGCACCCTCACAGTGCCAGCAGTGAGCCTGCAATGTCCCTGGCCCATTTGCAACCTTCCAGGCTGCTATTTTACACATTATGAGTGTTTCAGCTCCAAGGGGGCAAAGTCACTCCTTCTACCCAGGGCTACGGAGCTCCAAGTAGGGTAAGATTCCAGGTTTTCCCCCTGGATGGAAGTGGGGAAAAAAAGAACATTTTACGTGCTTTAAAACCGCACACAAGCACCCTCACAGTGCAAGCACTGGGCCTGCAATGTCCCTGGCCCATTTGCAACCTCCAGGCAGCTGTTTTCGACATTAGGCTCCAAGGGGGCAAAGTCACTCCTTCTACCCAGGGCTGCGGAGCTCCAAGTAGGGTAAGATTCCAGGTTTTCCCCCTGGATGGAAGTGGAAAAAAAAAAACACTTTACGTGCTTCAAAACTGTACACAAGCACCCTCACAGTGCCAGCACTGGGCCTGCAATGTCCCTGGCCCATTTGCAACCTCCAGGCAGCTGTTTTCGACATTAGGCTCCAAGGGGGCAAAGTCACTCCTTCTACCCAGGGCTACGGAGCTCCAAGTAGGGTAAGATTCCAGGTTTTCCCCCTGGATGGAAGTGGAGAAAAAAGAACACTTTACGTGCTTTTAAACTGTACACAAGCACCCTCACAGTGCCAGCAGTGAGCCTGCAATGTCCCTGGCCCATTTGCAACCTTCCAGGCTGCTATTTTACACATTATGAGTGTTTCAGCTCCAAGGGGGCAAAGTCACTCCTTCTACCCAGGGCTACGGAGCTCCAAGTCGGGTAAGATTCCAGGTTTTCCCCCTGGATGGAAGTGGGGAAAAAAAAGAACACTTTACGTGCTTTAAAACAGCACACAAGCACCCTCACAGTGCCAGCACTGGGCCTGCAATGTCCCTGGCCCATTTGCAACCTTCCAGGCAGCTATTTTACACATTATGGGTGTTTCAGCTCCAAGGGGGAAAAGTCACTCCTTCTACCCAGGGCTGCGGAGCTCCAAGTAGGGTAAGATTCCAGGTTTTCCCCCTGGATGGAAGTGGAGTAAAAAGAACACTTTACGTGCTTCAAAACGGTACACAAGCACCCTCACAGCGTCAGCACTGGGCCTGCAATGTCTCTGGCCCATTTGCAACCTCCAGGCAGCTGTTTTCGACATTAGGCTCCAAGGGGGCAAAGTCACTCCTTCTACCCAGGGCTACGGAGCTCCAAGTAGGGTAATATTCCAGGTTTTCCCCCTGGATGGAAGTGGAAAAAAAAAGAACACTTTACGTGCTTCAAAATGTTACACAAGCACCCTCACAGTGTCAGCGCTGGGCCTGCAATGTCCCTGGGCCATTTGCAACCTTCCAGGCAGCTATTTTACACATTATGGGTGTTTCAGCTCCAAGGGGGCAAAGTCACTCCTTCTACACAGGGCTGCGGAGCTCCAAGTAGGGTAAGATTCCAGGTTTTCCCCCTGGATGGAAGTGGAAAAAAAAAAACACTTTACGTGCTTCAAAACTGTACACAAGCACCCTCTCAGTGCCAGCACTGGGCCTGCAATGTCCCTGGCCCATTTGCAACCTCCAGGCAGCTGTTTTCGACATTAGGCTCCAAGGAGGCAAAGTCACTCCTTCTACCCAGGGCTACGGAGCTCCAAGTAGGGTAAGATTCCAGGTTTTCCCCCTGGATGGAAGTGGAAAAAAAAGAACACTTTACGTGCTTCAAAACGGTACACAAGCACCCTCACAGTGTCAGCACTGGGCCTGCAATGTCCCTGGCCCATTTGCAACCTCCAGGCAGCTGTTTTCGACATTAGGCTCCAAGGGGGCAAAGTCACTCCTTCTACACAGGGCTACGGAGCTCCAAGTAGGGTAAGATTCCAGGTTTTCCCCCTGGATGGAAGTGGAGTAAAAAGAACACTTTACGTGCTTCAAAACGGTACACAAGCACCCTCACAGCGTCAGCACTGGGCCTGCAATGTCCCTGGCCCATTTGCAACCTCCAGGCAGCTGTTTTCGACATTAGGCTCCAAGGGGGAAAAGTCACTCCTTCTACCCAGGGCTACGGAGCTCCAAGTAGGGTAAGATTCCAGGTTTTCCCCCTGGATGGAAGTGGGGAAAAAAAAGAACACTTTACGTGCTTTAAAACCGCACACAAGCACCCTCACAGTGCAAGCACTGGGCCTGCAATGTCCCTGGCCCATTTGCAACCTCCAGGCAGCTGTTTTCGACATTAGGCTCCAAGGGGGCAAAGTCACTCCTTCTACCCAGGGCTACGGAGCTCCAAGTAGGGTAATATTCCAGGTTTTCCCCCTGGATGGAAGTGGAAAAAAAAAGAACACTTTACGTGCTTCAAAATGTTACACAAGCACCCTCACAGTGTCAGCGCTGGGCCTGCAATGTCCCTGGGCCATTTGCAATCTTCCAGGCAGCTATTTTACACATTATGGGTGTTTCAGCTCCAAGGGGGCAAAGTCACTCCTTCTACCCAGGGCTACGGAGCTCCAAGTAGGGTAAGATTCCAGGATTTCCCCCTGGATGGAAGTTGGAAAAAAAGAACACTTTACGTGCTTCAAAACGGTACACAAGCACCCTCACAGCGTCAGCACTGGGCCTGCAATGTCCCTGGCCCATTTGCAAGCTCCAGGCAGCTGTTTTCGACATTAGGCTCCAAGGGGGCAAAGTCACTCCTTCTACCCAGGGCTACGGAGCTCCAAGTAGGGTAAGATTCCAGGTTTTCCCCCTGGATGGAAGTGGAAAAAAAATAACACTTTACGTGCTTCAAAACTGTACACAAGCACCCTCACAGTGTCAGCACTGGGCCTGCAATGTCCCTGGCCCATTTGTAACCTTCCAGGCTGCTATTTTACACATTATGAGTGTTTCAGCTCCAAGGGGACAAAGTCACTCCTTCTACCCAGGGCTACGGAGCTCCAAGTAGGGTAAGATTCCAGTTTTTCCCCCTGGATGGAAGTGGAAAAAAAAGAACACTTTACGTGCTTTTAAACTGTACACAAGCACCCTCACAGTGTCATCACTGGGCCTGCAATGTCCCTGGGCCATTTGCACCCTTCCAGGCAGCTATTTTACACATTATGAGTGTTTCAGCTCCAAGGGGGCAAAGTCACTCCTTCTACCCAGGGCTACGGAGCTCCAAGTAGGGTAAGATTCCAGGTTTTCCCCCTGGATGGAAGTGGAAAAAAAAGAACACTTTACGTGCTTCAAAACGGTACACAAGCACCCTCACAGTGTCAGCACTGGGCCTGCAATGTCCCTGGCCCATTTGCAACCTCCAGGCAGCTGTTTTCGACATTAGGCTCCAAGGGGGAAAAGTCACTCCTTCTACCCAGGGCTACGGAGCTCCAAGTAGGGTAAGATTCCAGGTTTTCCCCCTAGATGGAAGTGGAAAAAAAGATCATTTTTCGTGCTTCAAAACTGTACACAAGCACCATCACAGTGTCAGCACTGGGCCTGCAATGTCCCTGGGCCATTTGCAACCTTCCAGGCAGCTATTTTACACATTATGGGTGTTTCAGCTCCAAGAGGGAAAAGTCACTCCTTCTACCCAGGGCTACGGAGCTCCAAGTAGGGTAAGATTCCAGGTTTTCCCCCTGGATGGAAGTGGAAAAAAAAGAACACTTTACGTGCTTCAAAACGGTACACAAGCACCCTCACAGTGTCAGCACTGGGCCTGCAATGTCCCTGGCCCATTTGCAAGCTCCAGGCAGCTGTTTTCGACATTAGGCTCCAAGGGGGCAAAGTCACTCCTTCTACCCAGGGCTACGGAGCTCCAAGTAGGGTAATATTCCAGGTTTTCCCCCTGGATGGAAGTGGAAAAAAAAAGAACACTTTACGTGCTTCAAAATGTTACACAAGCACCCTCACAGTGTCAGCGCTGGGCCTGCAATGTCCCTGGGCCATTTGCAACCTTCCAGGCAGCTATTTTACACATTATGGGTGTTTCAGCTCCAAGGGGGCAAAGTCACTCCTTCTACCCAGGGCTGCGGAGCTCCAAGTAGGGTAAGATTCCAGGTTTTCCCCCTGGATGGAAGTGGAAAAAAAAAAACACTTTACGTGCTTCAAAACTGTACACAAGCACCCTCTCAGTGCCAGCACTGGGCCTGCAATGTCCCTGGCCCATTTGCAACCTCCAGGCAGCTGTTTTCGACATTAGGCTCCAAGGAGGCAAAGTCACTCCTTCTACCCAGGGCTACGGAGCTCCAAGTAGGGTAAGATTCCAGGTTTTCCCCCTGGATGGAAGTGGAAAAAAAAGAACACTTTACGTGCTTCAAAACGGTACACAAGCACCCTCACAGTGTCAGCACTGGGCCTGCAATGTCCCTGGCCCATTTGCAACCTCCAGGCAGCTGTTTTCGACATTAGGCTCCAAGGGGGCAAAGTCACTCCTTCTACCCAGGGCTACGGAGCTCCAAGTAGGGTAAGATTCCAGGTTTTCCCCCTGGATGGAAGTGGAGAAAAAAGAACACTTTACGTGCTCCAAAACTGTACACAAGCACCCTCACAGTGTCAGCACTGGGCCTGCAATGTCCCTGGGCCATTTGCTACCTTCCAGGCAGCTATTTTACACATTATGGGTGTTTCAGCTCCAAGGGGGCAAAGTCACTCCTTCTACCCAGGGCTACGGAGCTCCAAGTAGGGTAAGATTCCAGGTTTTCCCCCTGGATGGAAGTGGAGAAAAAAGAACACTTTACGTGCTTCAAAACTGTACACAAGCACCCTCACAGCGTCAGCACTGGGCCTGCAATGTCCCTGGCCCATTTGCAAGCTCCAGGCAGCTGTTTTCGACATTAGGCTCCAAGGGGGCAAAGTCACTCCTTCTACCCAGGGCTACGGAGCTCCAAGTAGGGTAAGATTCCAGGTTTTCCCCCTGGATGGAAGTGGAGTAAAAAGAACACTTTACGTGCTTCAAAACGGTACACAAGCACCCTCACAGCGTCAGCACTGGGCCTGCAATGTCCCTGGCCCATTTGCAACCTCCAGGCAGCTGTTTTCGACATTAGGCTCCAAGGGGGCAAAGTCACTCCTTCTACCCAGGGCTACGGAGCTCCAAGTAGGGTAAGATTCCAGGTTTTCCCCCTGGATGGAAGTGGAGTAAAAAGAACACTTTACGTGCTTCAAAACGGTACACAAGCACCCTCACAGCGTCAGCACTGGGCCTGCAATGTCCCTGGCCCATTTGCAACCTCCAGGCAGCTGTTTTCGACATTAGGCTCCAAGGGGGCAAAGTCACTCCTTCTACCCAGGGCTACGGAGCTCCAAGTAGGGTAAGATTCCAGGTTTTCCCCCTGGATGGAAGTGGGAAAAAAAAGAACACTTTACGTGCTTTTAAACTGTACACAAGCACCCTCACAGTGTCATCACTGGGCCTGCAATGTCCCTGGGCCATTTGCAACCTTCCAGGCAGCTATTTTACACATTATGAGTGTTTCAGCTCCAAGGGGGCAAAGTCACTCCTTCTACCCAGGGCTGCGGAGCTCCAAGTAGTGTAAGATTCCAGGTTTTACCCCTGGATGGAAGTGGAAAAAAAAGAACACTTTACGTGCTTCAAAACCGTACACAAGCACCCTCACAGTGTCAGCACTGGGCCTGCAATGTCCCTGGGCCATTTGCAACCTTCCAGGCAGCTATTTTACACATTATGGGTGTTTCAGCTCCAAGGGGGCAAAGTCACTCCTTCTACCCAGGGCTACGGAGCTCCAAGTAGGGTAAGATTCCAGGTTTTCCCCCTGGATGGAAGTGGAAAAAAAAGAACATGTTATGTGCATCAAAACTGTACACTAGCACCCTCACAGTGCCAGCACTGAGCCTGCAATGTCCCTTGCCCATTTGCAACCTTCCAGGCTGCTATTTTACACATTATGAGTGTTTCAGCTCCAAGGGGGCAAAGTCACTCCTTCTACCCAGGGCTACGGAGCTCCAAGTAGGGTAAGATTCCAGGTTTTCCCCCTGGATGGAAGTGGACAAAAAAGAACACTTTACGTGCTTTTAAACTGTACACAAGCACCCTCACAGTGCCAGCAGTGAGCCTGCAATGTCCCTGGCCCATTTGCAACCTTCCAGGCTGCTATTTTACACATTATGGGTGTTTCAGCTCCAAGGGGGCAAAGTCACTCCTTCTACCCAGGGCTACGGAGCTCCAAGTAGGGTTAGATTCCAGGTTTTCCCCCTGGATGGAAGTGGAAAAAAAAGAACACTTTACGTGCTTCAAAACTGTACACAAGCACCCTCACAGTGTCAGCACTGGGCCTGCAATGTCCCTGGCCCATTTGCAACCTCCAGGCAGCTGTTTTCGACATTAGGCTCCAAGGGGGCAAAGTCACTCCTTCTACCCAGGGCTACGGAGCTCCAAGTAGGGTAAGATTCCAGGTTTTCCCCCTGGATGGAAGTGGGAAAAAAAAAGAACACTTTACGTGCTTTAAAACCGCACACAAGCACCCTCACAGTGCAAGCACTGGGCCTGCAATGTCCCTGGCCCATTTGCAACCTCCAGGCAGCTGTTTTCGACATTAGGCTCCAAGGGGGAAAAGTCACTCCTTCTACCCAGGGCTACGGAGCTCCAAGTAGGGTAAGATTCCAGGTTTTCCCCCTGGATGGAAGTGGAGAAAAAAGAACACTTTACGTGCTTTTAAACTGTACACAAGCACCCTCACAGTGCCAGCAGTGAGCCTGCAATGTCCCTGGCCCATTTGCAACCTTCCAGGCTGCTATTTTACACATTATGAGTGTTTCAGCTCCAAGGGGGCAAAGTCACTCCTTCTACCCAGGGCTACGGAGCTCCAAGTCGGGTAAGATTCCAGGTTTTCCCCCTGGATGGAAGTGGGGAAAAAAAAGAACACTTTACGTGCTTTAAAACAGCACACAAGCACCCTCACAGTGCCAGCACTGGGCCTGCAATGTCCCTGGCCCATTTGCAACCTTCCAGGCAGCTATTTTACACATTATGGGTGTTTCAGCTCCAAGGGGGAAAAGTCACTCCTTCTACACAGGGCTGCGGAGCTCCAAGTAGGGTAAGATTCCAGGTTTTCCCCCTGGATGGAAGTGGAGTAAAAAGAACACTTTACGTGCTTCAAAACGGTACACAAGCACCCTCACAGCGTCAGCACTGGGCCTGCAATGTCCCTGGCCCATTTGCAACCTCCAGGCAGCTGTTTTCGACATTAGGCTCCAAGGGGGCAAAGTCACTCCTTCTACCCAGGGCTACGGAGCTCCAAGTAGGGTAAGATTCCAGGTTTTCCCCCTGGATGGAAGTGGAGTAAAAAGAACACTTTACGTGCTTCAAAACGGTACACAAGCACCCTCACAGCGTCAGCACTGGGCCTGCAATGTCCCTGGCCCATTTGCAACCTCCAGGCAGCTGTTTTCGACATTAGGCTCCAAGGGGGCAAAGTCACTCCTTCTACCCAGGGCTACGGAGCTCCAAGTAGGGTAAGATTCCAGGTTTTCCCCCTGGATGGAAGTGGGAAAAAAAAGAACACTTTACGTGCTTTTAAACTGTACACAAGCACCCTCACAGTGTCATCACTGGGCCTGCAATGTCCCTGGGCCATTTGCAACCTTCCAGGCAGCTATTTTACACATTATGAGTGTTTCAGCTCCAAGGGGGCAAAGTCACTCCTTCTACCCAGGGCTGCGGAGCTCCAAGTAGGGTAAGATTCCAGGTTTTACCCCTGGATGGAAGTGGAAAAAAAAGAACACTTTACGTGCTTCAAAACCGTACACAAGCACCCTCACAGTGTCAGCACTGGGCCTGCAATGTCCCTGGGCCATTTGCAACCTTCCAGGCAGCTATTTTACACATTATGGGTGTTTCAGCTCCAAGGGGGCAAAGTCACTCCTTCTACCCAGGGCTACGGAGCTCCAAGTAGGGTAAGATTCCAGGTTTTCCCCCTGGATGGAAGTGGACAAAAAAGAACACTTTACGTGCTTTTAAACTGTACACAAGCACCCTCACAGTGCCAGCAGTGAGCCTGCAATGTCCCTGGCCCATTTGCAACCTTCCAGGCTGCTATTTTACACATTATGAGTGTTTCAGCTCCAAGGGGGCAAAGTCACTCCTTCTACCCAGGGCTACGGAGCTCCAAGTCGGGTAAGATTCCAGGTTTTCCCCCTGGATGGAAGTGGGGAAAAAAAAGAACACTTTACGTGCTTCAAAACGGTACACAAGCACCCTCACAGTGTCAGCACTGGGCCTGCAATGTCCCTGGCCCATTTGCAAGCTCCAGGCAGCTGTTTTCGACATTAGGCTCCAAGGGGGAAAAGTCACTCCTTCTACCCAGGGCTACGGAGCTCCAAGTAGGGTAAGATTCCAGGTTTCCCCCCTGGATGGAAGTGGGGAAAAAAAAGAACACTTTACGTGCTTTAAAACCGCACACAAGCACCCTCACAGTGCAAGCACTGGGCCTGCAATGTCCCTGGCCCATTTGCAACCTCCAGGCAGCTGTTTTCGACATTAGGCTCCAAGGGGGCAAAGTCACTCCTTCTACCCAGGGCTACGGAGCTCCAAGTAGGGTAAGATTCCAGGTTTTCCCCCTGGATGGAAGTGGAAAAAAAAGAACACTTTACGTGCTTCAAAACGGTACACAAGCACCCTCACAGTGTCAGCACTGGGCCTGCAATGTCCCTGGCCCATTTGCAACCTCCAGGCAGCTGTTTTCGACATTAGGCTCCAAGGGGGAAAAGTCACTCCTTCTACCCAGGGCTACGGAGCTCCAAGTAGGGTAAGATTCCAGGTTTTCCCCCTAGATGGAAGTGGAAAAAAAGATCATTTTTCGTGCTTCAAAACTGTACACAAGCACCATCACAGTGTCAGCACTGGGCCTGCAATGTCCCTGGGCCATTTGCAACCTTCCAGGCAGCTATTTTACACATTATGGGTGTTTCAGCTCCAAGAGGGAAAAGTCACTCCTTCTACCCAGGGCTACGGAGCTCCAAGTAGGGTAAGATTCCAGGTTTTCCCCCTGGATGGAAGTGGAAAAAAAAGAACACTTTACGTGCTTCAAAACGGTACACAAGCACCCTCACAGTGTCAGCACTGGGCCTGCAATGTCCCTGGCCCATTTGCAAGCTCCAGGCAGCTGTTTTCGACATTAGGCTCAAAGGGGGCAAAGTCACTCCTTCTACCCAGGGCTACGGAGCTCCAAGTAGGGTAATATTCCAGGTTTTCCCCCTGGATGGAAGTGGAAAAAAAAAGAACACTTTACGTGCTTCAAAATGTTACACAAGCACCCTCACAGTGTCAGCGCTGGGCCTGCAATGTCCCTGGGCCATTTGCAACCTTCCAGGCAGCTATTTTACACATTATGGGTGTTTCAGCTCCAAGGGGGCAAAGTCACTCCTTCTACCCAGGGCTACGGAGCTCCAAGTAGGGTAAGATTCCAGGATTTCCCCCTGAATGGAAGTTGGAAAAAAAGAACACTTTACGTGCTTTAAAACCGCACACAAGCACCCTCACAGTGCAAGCACTGGGCCTGCAATGTCCCTGGCCCATTTGCAACCTCCAGGCAGCTGTTTTCGACATTAGGCTCCAAGGGGGCAAAGTCACTCCTTCTACCCAGGGCTACGGAGCTCCAAGTAGGGTAAGATTCCAGGTTTTCCCCCTGGATGGAAGTGGAAAAAAAAGAACACTTTACGTGCTTCAAAACGGTACACAAGCACCCTCACAGTGTCAGCACTGGGCCTGCAATGTCCCTGGCCCATTTGCAACCTCCAGGCAGCTGTTTTCGACATTAGGCTCCAAGGGGGAAAAGTCACTCCTTCTACCCAGGGCTACGGAGCTCCAAGTAGGGTAAGATTCCAGGTTTTCCCCCTAGATGGAAGTGGAAAAAAAGATCATTTTTCGTGCTTCAAAACTGTACACAAGCACCATCACAGTGTCAGCACTGGGCCTGCAATGTCCCTGGGCCATTTGCAACCTTCCAGGCAGCTATTTTACACATTATGGGTGTTTCAGCTCCAAGAGGGAAAAGTCACTCCTTCTACCCAGGGCTACGGAGCTCCAAGTAGGGTAAGATTCCAGGTTTTCCCCCTGGATGGAAGTGGAAAAAAAAGAACACTTTACGTGCTTCAAAACGGTACACAAGCACCCTCACAGTGTCAGCACTGGGCCTGCAATGTCCCTGGCCCATTTGCAAGCTCCAGGCAGCTGTTTTCGACATTAGGCTCAAAGGGGGCAAAGTCACTCCTTCTACCCAGGGCTACGGAGCTCCAAGTAGGGTAATATTCCAGGTTTTCCCCCTGGATGGAAGTGGAAAAAAAAAGAACACTTTACGTGCTTCAAAATGTTACACAAGCACCCTCACAGTGTCAGCGCTGGGCCTGCAATGTCCCTGGGCCATTTGCAACCTTCCAGGCAGCTATTTTACACATTATGGGTGTTTCAGCTCCAAGGGGGCAAAGTCACTCCTTCTACCCAGGGCTACGGAGCTCCAAGTAGGGTAAGATTCCAGGATTTCCCCCTGAATGGAAGTTGGAAAAAAAGAACACTTTACGTGCTTCAAAACGGTACACAAGCACCCTCACAGCGTCAGCACTGGGCCTGCAATGTCCCTGGCCCATTTGCAAGCTCCAGGCAGCTGTTTTCGACATTAGGCTCCAAGGGGGCAAAGTCACTCCTTCTACACAGGGCTACGGAGCTCCAAGTAGGGTAAGATTCCAGGTTTTCCCCCTGGATGGAAGTGGAGAAAAAAGAACACTTTACGTGCTTCAAAACGGTACACAAGCACCCTCACAGCGTCAGCACTGGGCCTGCAATGTCCCTGGCCCATTTGCAACCTCCAGGCAGCTGTTTTCGACATTAGGCTCCAAGGGGGCAAAGTCACTCCTTCTACCCAGGGCTACGGAGCTCCAAGTAGGGTAAGATTCCAGGTTTTCCCCCTGGATGGAAGTGGAAAAAAAAGAACACTTTACGTGCTTTTAAACTGTACACAAGCACCCTCACAGTGTCATCACTGGGCCTGCAATGTCCCTGGGCCATTTGCACCCTTCCAGGCAGCTATTTTACACATTATGAGTGTTTCAGCTCCAAGGGGGCAAAGTCACTCCTTCTACCCAGGGCTACGGAGCTCCAAGTAGGGTTAGATTCCAGGTTTTCCCCCTGGATGGAAGTGGAAAAAAAAGAACACTTTACGTGCTTCAAAACGGTACACAAGCACCCTCACAGTGTCAGCACTGGGCCTGCAATGTCCCTGGCCCATTTGCAAGCTCCAGGCAGCTGTTTTCGACATTAGGCTCCAAGGGGGAAAAGTCACTCCTTCTACCCAGGGCTACGGAGCTCCAAGTAGGGTAAGATTCCAGGTTTTCCCCCTGGATGGAAGTGGGGAAAAAAAGAACATTTTACGTGCTTTAAAACCGCACACAAGCGCCCTCACAGTGCAAGCACTGGGCCTGCAATGTCCCTGGCCCATTTGCAACCTCCAGGCAGCTGTTTTCGACATTAGGCTCCAAGGGGGCAAAGTCACTCCTTCTTCCCAGGGCTACGGAGCTCCAAGTAGGGTAAGATTCCAGGTTTTCCCCCTGGATGGAAGTGGACAAAAAAGAACACTTTACGTGCTTTTAAACTGTACACAAGCACCCTCACAGTGCCAGCAGTGAGCCTGCAATGTCCCTGGCCCATTTGCAACCTTCCAGGCTGCTATTTTACACATTATGAGTGTTTCAGCTCCAAGGGGGCAAAGTCACTCCTTCTACCCAGGGCTACGGAGCTCCAAGTAGGGTAAGATTCCAGGTTTTCCCCCTGGATGGAAGTGGGGAAAAAAAGAACATTTTACGTGCTTTAAAACCGCACACAAGCACCCTCACAGTGCAAGCACTGGGCCTGCAATGTCCCTGGCCCATTTGCAACCTCCAGGCAGCTGTTTTCGACATTAGGCTCCAAGGGGGCAAAGTCACTCCTTCTACCCAGGGCTGCGGAGCTCCAAGTAGGGTAAGATTCCAGGTTTTCCCCCTGGATGGAAGTGGAAAAAAAAAAACACTTTACGTGCTTCAAAACTGTACACAAGCACCCTCACAGTGCCAGCACTGGGCCTGCAATGTCCCTGGCCCATTTGCAACCTCCAGGCAGCTGTTTTCGACATTAGGCTCCAAGGGGGCAAAGTCACTCCTTCTACCCAGGGCTACGGAGCTCCAAGTAGGGTAAGATTCCAGGTTTTCCCCCTGGATGGAAGTGGAGAAAAAAGAACACTTTACGTGCTTTTAAACTGTACACAAGCACCCTCACAGTGCCAGCAGTGAGCCTGCAATGTCCCTGGCCCATTTGCAACCTTCCAGGCTGCTATTTTACACATTATGAGTGTTTCAGCTCCAAGGGGGCAAAGTCACTCCTTCTACCCAGGGCTACGGAGCTCCAAGTCGGGTAAGATTCCAGGTTTTCCCCCTGGATGGAAGTGGGGAAAAAAAAGAACACTTTACGTGCTTTAAAACAGCACACAAGCACCCTCACAGTGCCAGCACTGGGCCTGCAATGTCCCTGGCCCATTTGCAACCTTCCAGGCAGCTATTTTACACATTATGGGTGTTTCAGCTCCAAGGGGGAAAAGTCACTCCTTCTACCCAGGGCTGCGGAGCTCCAAGTAGGGTAAGATTCCAGGTTTTCCCCCTGGATGGAAGTGGAGTAAAAAGAACACTTTACGTGCTTCAAAACGGTACACAAGCACCCTCACAGCGTCAGCACTGGGCCTGCAATGTCTCTGGCCCATTTGCAACCTCCAGGCAGCTGTTTTCGACATTAGGCTCCAAGGGGGCAAAGTCACTCCTTCTACCCAGGGCTACGGAGCTCCAAGTAGGGTAATATTCCAGGTTTTCCCCCTGGATGGAAGTGGAAAAAAAAAGAACACTTTACGTGCTTCAAAATGTTACACAAGCACCCTCACAGTGTCAGCGCTGGGCCTGCAATGTCCCTGGGCCATTTGCAATCTTCCAGGCAGCTATTTTACACATTATGGGTGTTTCAGCTCCAAGGGGGCAAAGTCACTCCTTCTACCCAGGGCTACGGAGCTCCAAGTAGGGTAAGATTCCAGGATTTCCCCCTGGATGGAAGTTGGAAAAAAAGAACACTTTACGTGCTTCAAAACGGTACACAAGCACCCTCACAGCGTCAGCACTGGGCCTGCAATGTCCCTGGCCCATTTGCAAGCTCCAGGCAGCTGTTTTCGACATTAGGCTCCAAGGGGGCAAAGTCACTCCTTCTACCCAGGGCTACGGAGCTCCAAGTAGGGTAAGATTCCAGGTTTTCCCCCTGGATGGAAGTGGAAAAAAAATAACACTTTACGTGCTTCAAAACTGTACACAAGCACCCTCACAGTGTCAGCACTGGGCCTGCAATGTCCCTGGCCCATTTGTAACCTTCCAGGCTGCTATTTTACACATTATGAGTGTTTCAGCTCCAAGGGGACAAAGTCACTCCTTCTACCCAGGGCTACGGAGCTCCAAGTAGGGTAAGATTCCAGTTTTTCCCCCTGGATGGAAGTGGAAAAAAAAGAACACTTTACGTGCTTTTAAACTGTACACAAGCACCCTCACAGTGTCATCACTGGGCCTGCAATGTCCCTGGGCCATTTGCACCCTTCCAGGCAGCTATTTTACACATTATGAGTGTTTCAGCTCCAAGGGGGCAAAGTCACTCCTTCTACCCAGGGCTACGGAGCTCCAAGTAGGGTAAGATTCCAGGTTTTCCCCCTGGATGGAAGTGGAAAAAAAAGAACACTTTACGTGCTTCAAAACGGTACACAAGCACCCTCACAGTGTCAGCACTGGGCCTGCAATGTCCCTGGCCCATTTGCAACCTCCAGGCAGCTGTTTTCGACATTAGGCTCCAAGGGGGAAAAGTCACTCCTTCTACCCAGGGCTACGGAGCTCCAAGTAGGGTAAGATTCCAGGTTTTCCCCCTAGATGGAAGTGGAAAAAAAGATCATTTTTCGTGCTTCAAAACTGTACACAAGCACCATCACAGTGTCAGCACTGGGCCTGCAATGTCCCTGGGCCATTTGCAACCTTCCAGGCAGCTATTTTACACATTATGGGTGTTTCAGCTCCAAGAGGGAAAAGTCACTCCTTCTACCCAGGGCTACGGAGCTCCAAGTAGGGTAAGATTCCAGGTTTTCCCCCTGGATGGAAGTGGAAAAAAAAGAACACTTTACGTGCTTCAAAACGGTACACAAGCACCCTCACAGTGTCAGCACTGGGCCTGCAATGTCCCTGGCCCATTTGCAACCTCCAGGCAGCTGTTTTCGACATTAGGCTCCAAGGGGGAAAAGTCACTCCTTCTACCCAGGGCTACGGAGCTCCAAGTAGGGTAAGATTCCAGGTTTTCCCCCTAGATGGAAGTGGAAAAAAAGATCATTTTTCGTGCTTCAAAACTGTACACAAGCACCATCACAGTGTCAGCACTGGGCCTGCAATGTCCCTGGGCCATTTGCAACCTTCCAGGCAGCTATTTTACACATTATGGGTGTTTCAGCTCCAAGAGGGAAAAGTCACTCCTTCTACCCAGGGCTACGGAGCTCCAAGTAGGGTAAGATTCCAGGTTTTCCCCCTGGATGGAAGTGGAAAAAAAAGAACACTTTACGTGCTTCAAAACGGTACACAAGCACCCTCACAGTGTCAGCACTGGGCCTGCAATGTCCCTGGCCCATTTGCAAGCTCCAGGCAGCTGTTTTCGACATTAGGCTCCAAGGGGGCAAAGTCACTCCTTCTACCCAGGGCTACGGAGCTCCAAGTAGGGTAATATTCCAGGTTTTCCCCCTGGATGGAAGTGGAAAAAAAAAGAACACTTTACGTGCTTCAAAATGTTACACAAGCACCCTCACAGTGTCAGCGCTGGGCCTGCAATGTCCCTGGGCCATTTGCAACCTTCCAGGCAGCTATTTTACACATTATGGGTGTTTCAGCTCCAAGGGGGCAAAGTCACTCCTTCTACCCAGGGCTGCGGAGCTCCAAGTAGGGTAAGATTCCAGGTTTTCCCCCTGGATGGAAGTGGAAAAAAAAAAACACTTTACGTGCTTCAAAACTGTACACAAGCACCCTCTCAGTGCCAGCACTGGGCCTGCAATGTCCCTGGCCCATTTGCAACCTCCAGGCAGCTGTTTTCGACATTAGGCTCCAAGGAGGCAAAGTCACTCCTTCTACCCAGGGCTACGGAGCTCCAAGTAGGGTAAGATTCCAGGTTTTCCCCCTGGATGGAAGTGGAAAAAAAAGAACACTTTACGTGCTTCAAAACGGTACACAAGCACCCTCACAGTGTCAGCACTGGGCCTGCAATGTCCCTGGCCCATTTGCAACCTCCAGGCAGCTGTTTTCGACATTAGGCTCCAAGGGGGCAAAGTCACTCCTTCTACCCAGGGCTACGGAGCTCCAAGTAGGGTAAGATTCCAGGTTTTCCCCCTGGATGGAAGTGGAGTAAAAAGAACACTTTACGTGCTTCAAAACGGTACACAAGCACCCTCACAGCGTCAGCACTGGGCCTGCAATGTCCCTGGCCCATTTGCAACCTCCAGGCAGCTGTTTTCGACATTAGGCTCCAAGGGGGAAAAGTCACTCCTTCTACCCAGGGCTACGGAGCTCCAAGTAGGGTAAGATTCCAGGTTTTCCCCCTGGATGGAAGTGGGGAAAAAAAAGAACACTTTACGTGCTTTAAAACCGCACACAAGCACCCTCACAGTGCAAGCACTGGGCCTGCAATGTCCCTGGCCCATTTGCAACCTCCAGGCAGCTGTTTTCGACATTAGGCTCCAAGGGGGCAAAGTCACTCCTTCTACCCAGGGCTACGGAGCTCCAAGTAGGGTAATATTCCAGGTTTTCCCCCTGGATGGAAGTGGAAAAAAAAAGAACACTTTACGTGCTTCAAAATGTTACACAAGCACCCTCACAGTGTCAGCGCTGGGCCTGCAATGTCCCTGGGCCATTTGCAATCTTCCAGGCAGCTATTTTACACATTATGGGTGTTTCAGCTCCAAGGGGGCAAAGTCACTCCTTCTACCCAGGGCTACGGAGCTCCAAGTAGGGTAAGATTCCAGGATTTCCCCCTGGATGGAAGTTGGAAAAAAAGAACACTTTACGTGCTTCAAAACGGTACACAAGCACCCTCACAGCGTCAGCACTGGGCCTGCAATGTCCCTGGCCCATTTGCAAGCTCCAGGCAGCTGTTTTCGACATTAGGCTCCAAGGGGGCAAAGTCACTCCTTCTACCCAGGGCTACGGAGCTCCAAGTAGGGTAAGATTCCAGGTTTTCCCCCTGGATGGAAGTGGAAAAAAAATAACACTTTACGTGCTTCAAAACTGTACACAAGCACCCTCACAGTGTCAGCACTGGGCCTGCAATGTCCCTGGCCCATTTGTAACCTTCCAGGCTGCTATTTTACACATTATGAGTGTTTCAGCTCCAAGGGGACAAAGTCACTCCTTCTACCCAGGGCTACGGAGCTCCAAGTAGGGTAAGATTCCAGTTTTTCCCCCTGGATGGAAGTGGAAAAAAAAGAACACTTTACGTGCTTTTAAACTGTACACAAGCACCCTCACAGTGTCATCACTGGGCCTGCAATGTCCCTGGGCCATTTGCACCCTTCCAGGCAGCTATTTTACACATTATGAGTGTTTCAGCTCCAAGGGGGCAAAGTCACTCCTTCTACCCAGGGCTACGGAGCTCCAAGTAGGGTAAGATTCCAGGTTTTCCCCCTGGATGGAAGTGGAAAAAAAAGAACACTTTACGTGCTTCAAAACGGTACACAAGCACCCTCACAGTGTCAGCACTGGGCCTGCAATGTCCCTGGCCCATTTGCAACCTCCAGGCAGCTGTTTTCGACATTAGGCTCCAAGGGGGAAAAGTCACTCCTTCTACCCAGGGCTACGGAGCTCCAAGTAGGGTAAGATTCCAGGTTTTCCCCCTAGATGGAAGTGGAAAAAAAGATCATTTTTCGTGCTTCAAAACTGTACACAAGCACCATCACAGTGTCAGCACTGGGCCTGCAATGTCCCTGGGCCATTTGCAACCTTCCAGGCAGCTATTTTACACATTATGGGTGTTTCAGCTCCAAGAGGGAAAAGTCACTCCTTCTACCCAGGGCTACGGAGCTCCAAGTAGGGTAAGATTCCAGGTTTTCCCCCTGGATGGAAGTGGAAAAAAAAGAACACTTTACGTGCTTCAAAACGGTACACAAGCACCCTCACAGTGTCAGCACTGGGCCTGCAATGTCCCTGGCCCATTTGCAAGCTCCAGGCAGCTGTTTTCGACATTAGGCTCCAAGGGGGCAAAGTCACTCCTTCTACCCAGGGCTACGGAGCTCCAAGTAGGGTAATATTCCAGGTTTTCCCCCTGGATGGAAGTGGAAAAAAAAAGAACACTTTACGTGCTTCAAAATGTTACACAAGCACCCTCACAGTGTCAGCGCTGGGCCTGCAATGTCCCTGGGCCATTTGCAACCTTCCAGGCAGCTATTTTACACATTATGGGTGTTTCAGCTCCAAGGGGGCAAAGTCACTCCTTCTACCCAGGGCTGCGGAGCTCCAAGTAGGGTAAGATTCCAGGTTTTCCCCCTGGATGGAAGTGGAAAAAAAAAAACACTTTACGTGCTTCAAAACTGTACACAAGCACCCTCTCAGTGCCAGCACTGGGCCTGCAATGTCCCTGGCCCATTTGCAACCTCCAGGCAGCTGTTTTCGACATTAGGCTCCAAGGAGGCAAAGTCACTCCTTCTACCCAGGGCTACGGAGCTCCAAGTAGGGTAAGATTCCAGGTTTTCCCCCTGGATGGAAGTGGAAAAAAAAGAACACTTTACGTGCTTCAAAACGGTACACAAGCACCCTCACAGTGTCAGCACTGGGCCTGCAATGTCCCTGGCCCATTTGCAACCTCCAGGCAGCTGTTTTCGACATTAGGCTCCAAGGGGGCAAAGTCACTCCTTCTACCCAGGGCTACGGAGCTCCAAGTAGGGTAAGATTCCAGGTTTTCCCCCTGGATGGAAGTGGAGAAAAAAGAACACTTTACGTGCTCCAAAACTGTACACAAGCACCCTCACAGTGTCAGCACTGGGCCTGCAATGTCCCTGGGCCATTTGCTACCTTCCAGGCAGCTATTTTACACATTATGGGTGTTTCAGCTCCAAGGGGGCAAAGTCACTCCTTCTACCCAGGGCTACGGAGCTCCAAGTAGGGTAAGATTCCAGGTTTTCCCCCTGGATGGAAGTGGAGAAAAAAGAACACTTTACGTGCTTCAAAACTGTACACAAGCACCCTCACAGCGTCAGCACTGGGCCTGCAATGTCCCTGGCCCATTTGCAAGCTCCAGGCAGCTGTTTTCGACATTAGGCTCCAAGGGGGCAAAGTCACTCCTTCTACCCAGGGCTACGGAGCTCCAAGTAGGGTAAGATTCCAGGTTTTCCCCCTGGATGGAAGTGGAGTAAAAAGAACACTTTACGTGCTTCAAAACGGTACACAAGCACCCTCACAGCGTCAGCACTGGGCCTGCAATGTCCCTGGCCCATTTGCAACCTCCAGGCAGCTGTTTTCGACATTAGGCTCCAAGGGGGCAAAGTCACTCCTTCTACCCAGGGCTACGGAGCTCCAAGTAGGGTAAGATTCCAGGTTTTCCCCCTGGATGGAAGTGGAGTAAAAAGAACACTTTACGTGCTTCAAAACGGTACACAAGCACCCTCACAGCGTCAGCACTGGGCCTGCAATGTCCCTGGCCCATTTGCAACCTCCAGGCAGCTGTTTTCGACATTAGGCTCCAAGGGGGCAAAGTCACTCCTTCTACCCAGGGCTACGGAGCTCCAAGTAGGGTAAGATTCCAGGTTTTCCCCCTGGATGGAAGTGGGAAAAAAAAGAACACTTTACGTGCTTTTAAACTGTACACAAGCACCCTCACAGTGTCATCACTGGGCCTGCAATGTCCCTGGGCCATTTGCAACCTTCCAGGCAGCTATTTTACACATTATGAGTGTTTCAGCTCCAAGGGGGCAAAGTCACTCCTTCTACCCAGGGCTGCGGAGCTCCAAGTAGGGTAAGATTCCAGGTTTTACCCCTGGATGGAAGTGGAAAAAAAAGAACACTTTACGTGCTTCAAAACCGTACACAAGCACCCTCACAGTGTCAGCACTGGGCCTGCAATGTCCCTGGGCCATTTGCAACCTTCCAGGCAGCTATTTTACACATTATGGGTGTTTCAGCTCCAAGGGGGCAAAGTCACTCCTTCTACCCAGGGCTACGGAGCTCCAAGTAGGGTAAGATTCCAGGTTTTCCCCCTGGATGGAAGTGGAAAAAAAAGAACATGTTATGTGCATCAAAACTGTACACTAGCACCCTCACAGTGCCAGCACTGAGCCTGCAATGTCCCTTGCCCATTTGCAACCTTCCAGGCTGCTATTTTACACATTATGAGTGTTTCAGCTCCAAGGGGGCAAAGTCACTCCTTCTACCCAGGGCTACGGAGCTCCAAGTAGGGTAAGATTCCAGGTTTTCCCCCTGGATGGAAGTGGACAAAAAAGAACACTTTACGTGCTTTTAAACTGTACACAAGCACCCTCACAGTGCCAGCAGTGAGCCTGCAATGTCCCTGGCCCATTTGCAACCTTCCAGGCTGCTATTTTACACATTATGGGTGTTTCAGCTCCAAGGGGGCAAAGTCACTCCTTCTACCCAGGGCTACGGAGCTCCAAGTAGGGTTAGATTCCAGGTTTTCCCCCTGGATGGAAGTGGAAAAAAAAGAACACTTTACGTGCTTCAAAACTGTACACAAGCACCCTCACAGTGTCAGCACTGGGCCTGCAATGTCCCTGGCCCATTTGCAACCTCCAGGCAGCTGTTTTCGACATTAGGCTCCAAGGGGGCAAAGTCACTCCTTCTACCCAGGGCTACGGAGCTCCAAGTAGGGTAAGATTCCAGGTTTTCCCCCTGGATGGAAGTGGGAAAAAAAAAGAACACTTTACGTGCTTTAAAACCGCACACAAGCACCCTCACAGTGCAAGCACTGGGCCTGCAATGTCCCTGGCCCATTTGCAACCTCCAGGCAGCTGTTTTCGACATTAGGCTCCAAGGGGGAAAAGTCACTCCTTCTACCCAGGGCTACGGAGCTCCAAGTAGGGTAAGATTCCAGGTTTTCCCCCTGGATGGAAGTGGAGAAAAAAGAACACTTTACGTGCTTTTAAACTGTACACAAGCACCCTCACAGTGCCAGCAGTGAGCCTGCAATGTCCCTGGCCCATTTGCAACCTTCCAGGCTGCTATTTTACACATTATGAGTGTTTCAGCTCCAAGGGGGCAAAGTCACTCCTTCTACCCAGGGCTACGGAGCTCCAAGTCGGGTAAGATTCCAGGTTTTCCCCCTGGATGGAAGTGGGGAAAAAAAAGAACACTTTACGTGCTTTAAAACAGCACACAAGCACCCTCACAGTGCCAGCACTGGGCCTGCAATGTCCCTGGCCCATTTGCAACCTTCCAGGCAGCTATTTTACACATTATGGGTGTTTCAGCTCCAAGGGGGAAAAGTCACTCCTTCTACACAGGGCTGCGGAGCTCCAAGTAGGGTAAGATTCCAGGTTTTCCCCCTGGATGGAAGTGGAGTAAAAAGAACACTTTACGTGCTTCAAAACGGTACACAAGCACCCTCACAGCGTCAGCACTGGGCCTGCAATGTCCCTGGCCCATTTGCAACCTCCAGGCAGCTGTTTTCGACATTAGGCTCCAAGGGGGCAAAGTCACTCCTTCTACCCAGGGCTACGGAGCTCCAAGTAGGGTAAGATTCCAGGTTTTCCCCCTGGATGGAAGTGGAGTAAAAAGAACACTTTACGTGCTTCAAAACGGTACACAAGCACCCTCACAGCGTCAGCACTGGGCCTGCAATGTCCCTGGCCCATTTGCAACCTCCAGGCAGCTGTTTTCGACATTAGGCTCCAAGGGGGCAAAGTCACTCCTTCTACCCAGGGCTACGGAGCTCCAAGTAGGGTAAGATTCCAGGTTTTCCCCCTGGATGGAAGTGGGAAAAAAAAGAACACTTTACGTGCTTTTAAACTGTACACAAGCACCCTCACAGTGTCATCACTGGGCCTGCAATGTCCCTGGGCCATTTGCAACCTTCCAGGCAGCTATTTTACACATTATGAGTGTTTCAGCTCCAAGGGGGCAAAGTCACTCCTTCTACCCAGGGCTGCGGAGCTCCAAGTAGGGTAAGATTCCAGGTTTTACCCCTGGATGGAAGTGGAAAAAAAAGAACACTTTACGTGCTTCAAAACCGTACACAAGCACCCTCACAGTGTCAGCACTGGGCCTGCAATGTCCCTGGGCCATTTGCAACCTTCCAGGCAGCTATTTTACACATTATGGGTGTTTCAGCTCCAAGGGGGCAAAGTCACTCCTTCTACCCAGGGCTACGGAGCTCCAAGTAGGGTAAGATTCCAGGTTTTCCCCCTGGATGGAAGTGGACAAAAAAGAACACTTTACGTGCTTTTAAACTGTACACAAGCACCCTCACAGTGCCAGCAGTGAGCCTGCAATGTCCCTGGCCCATTTGCAACCTTCCAGGCTGCTATTTTACACATTATGAGTGTTTCAGCTCCAAGGGGGCAAAGTCACTCCTTCTACCCAGGGCTACGGAGCTCCAAGTCGGGTAAGATTCCAGGTTTTCCCCCTGGATGGAAGTGGGGAAAAAAAAGAACACTTTACGTGCTTCAAAACGGTACACAAGCACCCTCACAGTGTCAGCACTGGGCCTGCAATGTCCCTGGCCCATTTGCAAGCTCCAGGCAGCTGTTTTCGACATTAGGCTCCAAGGGGGAAAAGTCACTCCTTCTACCCAGGGCTACGGAGCTCCAAGTAGGGTAAGATTCCAGGTTTCCCCCCTGGATGGAAGTGGGGAAAAAAAAGAACACTTTACGTGCTTTAAAACCGCACACAAGCACCCTCACAGTGCAAGCACTGGGCCTGCAATGTCCCTGGCCCATTTGCAACCTCCAGGCAGCTGTTTTCGACATTAGGCTCCAAGGGGGCAAAGTCACTCCTTCTACCCAGGGCTACGGAGCTCCAAGTAGGGTAAGATTCCAGGTTTTCCCCCTGGATGGAAGTGGAAAAAAAAGAACACTTTACGTGCTTCAAAACGGTACACAAGCACCCTCACAGTGTCAGCACTGGGCCTGCAATGTCCCTGGCCCATTTGCAACCTCCAGGCAGCTGTTTTCGACATTAGGCTCCAAGGGGGAAAAGTCACTCCTTCTACCCAGGGCTACGGAGCTCCAAGTAGGGTAAGATTCCAGGTTTTCCCCCTAGATGGAAGTGGAAAAAAAGATCATTTTTCGTGCTTCAAAACTGTACACAAGCACCATCACAGTGTCAGCACTGGGCCTGCAATGTCCCTGGGCCATTTGCAACCTTCCAGGCAGCTATTTTACACATTATGGGTGTTTCAGCTCCAAGAGGGAAAAGTCACTCCTTCTACCCAGGGCTACGGAGCTCCAAGTAGGGTAAGATTCCAGGTTTTCCCCCTGGATGGAAGTGGAAAAAAAAGAACACTTTACGTGCTTCAAAACGGTACACAAGCACCCTCACAGTGTCAGCACTGGGCCTGCAATGTCCCTGGCCCATTTGCAAGCTCCAGGCAGCTGTTTTCGACATTAGGCTCAAAGGGGGCAAAGTCACTCCTTCTACCCAGGGCTACGGAGCTCCAAGTAGGGTAATATTCCAGGTTTTCCCCCTGGATGGAAGTGGAAAAAAAAAGAACACTTTACGTGCTTCAAAATGTTACACAAGCACCCTCACAGTGTCAGCGCTGGGCCTGCAATGTCCCTGGGCCATTTGCAACCTTCCAGGCAGCTATTTTACACATTATGGGTGTTTCAGCTCCAAGGGGGCAAAGTCACTCCTTCTACCCAGGGCTACGGAGCTCCAAGTAGGGTAAGATTCCAGGATTTCCCCCTGAATGGAAGTTGGAAAAAAAGAACACTTTACGTGCTTCAAAACGGTACACAAGCACCCTCACAGCGTCAGCACTGGGCCTGCAATGTCCCTGGCCCATTTGCAAGCTCCAGGCAGCTGTTTTCGACATTAGGCTCCAAGGGGGCAAAGTCACTCCTTCTACACAGGGCTACGGAGCTCCAAGTAGGGTAAGATTCCAGGTTTTCCCCCTGGATGGAAGTGGAGAAAAAAGAACACTTTACGTGCTTCAAAACGGTACACAAGCACCCTCACAGCGTCAGCACTGGGCCTGCAATGTCCCTGGCCCATTTGCAACCTCCAGGCAGCTGTTTTCGACATTAGGCTCCAAGGGGGCAAAGTCACTCCTTCTACCCAGGGCTACGGAGCTCCAAGTAGGGTAAGATTCCAGGTTTTCCCCCTGGATGGAAGTGGAAAAAAAAGAACACTTTACGTGCTTTTAAACTGTACACAAGCACCCTCACAGTGTCATCACTGGGCCTGCAATGTCCCTGGGCCATTTGCACCCTTCCAGGCAGCTATTTTACACATTATGAGTGTTTCAGCTCCAAGGGGGCAAAGTCACTCCTTCTACCCAGGGCTACGGAGCTCCAAGTAGGGTTAGATTCCAGGTTTTCCCCCTGGATGGAAGTGGAAAAAAAAGAACACTTTACGTGCTTCAAAACGGTACACAAGCACCCTCACAGTGTCAGCACTGGGCCTGCAATGTCCCTGGCCCATTTGCAAGCTCCAGGCAGCTGTTTTCGACATTAGGCTCCAAGGGGGAAAAGTCACTCCTTCTACCCAGGGCTACGGAGCTCCAAGTAGGGTAAGATTCCAGGTTTTCCCCCTGGATGGAAGTGGGGAAAAAAAGAACATTTTACGTGCTTTAAAACCGCACACAAGCGCCCTCACAGTGCAAGCACTGGGCCTGCAATGTCCCTGGCCCATTTGCAACCTCCAGGCAGCTGTTTTCGACATTAGGCTCCAAGGGGGCAAAGTCACTCCTTCTTCCCAGGGCTACGGAGCTCCAAGTAGGGTAAGATTCCAGGTTTTCCCCCTGGATGGAAGTGGACAAAAAAGAACACTTTACGTGCTTTTAAACTGTACACAAGCACCCTCACAGTGCCAGCAGTGAGCCTGCAATGTCCCTGGCCCATTTGCAACCTTCCAGGCTGCTATTTTACACATTATGAGTGTTTCAGCTCCAAGGGGGCAAAGTCACTCCTTCTACCCAGGGCTACGGAGCTCCAAGTAGGGTAAGATTCCAGGTTTTCCCCCTGGATGGAAGTGGGGAAAAAAAGAACATTTTACGTGCTTTAAAACCGCACACAAGCACCCTCACAGTGCAAGCACTGGGCCTGCAATGTCCCTGGCCCATTTGCAACCTCCAGGCAGCTGTTTTCGACATTAGGCTCCAAGGGGGCAAAGTCACTCCTTCTACCCAGGGCTGCGGAGCTCCAAGTAGGGTAAGATTCCAGGTTTTCCCCCTGGATGGAAGTGGAAAAAAAAAAACACTTTACGTGCTTCAAAACTGTACACAAGCACCCTCACAGTGCCAGCACTGGGCCTGCAATGTCCCTGGCCCATTTGCAACCTCCAGGCAGCTGTTTTCGACATTAGGCTCCAAGGGGGCAAAGTCACTCCTTCTACCCAGGGCTACGGAGCTCCAAGTAGGGTAAGATTCCAGGTTTTCCCCCTGGATGGAAGTGGAGAAAAAAGAACACTTTACGTGCTTTTAAACTGTACACAAGCACCCTCACAGTGCCAGCAGTGAGCCTGCAATGTCCCTGGCCCATTTGCAACCTTCCAGGCTGCTATTTTACACATTATGAGTGTTTCAGCTCCAAGGGGGCAAAGTCACTCCTTCTACCCAGGGCTACGGAGCTCCAAGTCGGGTAAGATTCCAGGTTTTCCCCCTGGATGGAAGTGGGGAAAAAAAAGAACACTTTACGTGCTTTAAAACAGCACACAAGCACCCTCACAGTGCCAGCACTGGGCCTGCAATGTCCCTGGCCCATTTGCAACCTTCCAGGCAGCTATTTTACACATTATGGGTGTTTCAGCTCCAAGGGGGAAAAGTCACTCCTTCTACCCAGGGCTGCGGAGCTCCAAGTAGGGTAAGATTCCAGGTTTTCCCCCTGGATGGAAGTGGAGTAAAAAGAACACTTTACGTGCTTCAAAACGGTACACAAGCACCCTCACAGCGTCAGCACTGGGCCTGCAATGTCTCTGGCCCATTTGCAACCTCCAGGCAGCTGTTTTCGACATTAGGCTCCAAGGGGGCAAAGTCACTCCTTCTACCCAGGGCTACGGAGCTCCAAGTAGGGTAATATTCCAGGTTTTCCCCCTGGATGGAAGTGGAAAAAAAAAGAACACTTTACGTGCTTCAAAATGTTACACAAGCACCCTCACAGTGTCAGCGCTGGGCCTGCAATGTCCCTGGGCCATTTGCAACCTTCCAGGCAGCTATTTTACACATTATGGGTGTTTCAGCTCCAAGGGGGCAAAGTCACTCCTTCTACCCAGGGCTACGGAGCTCCAAGTAGGGTAAGATTCCAGGATTTCCCCCTGAATGGAAGTTGGAAAAAAAGAACACTTTACGTGCTTCAAAACGGTACACAAGCACCCTCACAGCGTCAGCACTGGGCCTGCAATGTCCCTGGCCCATTTGCAAGCTCCAGGCAGCTGTTTTCGACATTAGGCTCCAAGGGGGCAAAGTCACTCCTTCTACACAGGGCTACGGAGCTCCAAGTAGGGTAAGATTCCAGGTTTTCCCCCTGGATGGAAGTGGAGAAAAAAGAACACTTTACGTGCTTCAAAACGGTACACAAGCACCCTCACAGCGTCAGCACTGGGCCTGCAATGTCCCTGGCCCATTTGCAACCTCCAGGCAGCTGTTTTCGACATTAGGCTCCAAGGGGGCAAAGTCACTCCTTCTACCCAGGGCTACGGAGCTCCAAGTAGGGTAAGATTCCAGGTTTTCCCCCTGGATGGAAGTGGAAAAAAAAGAACACTTTACGTGCTTTTAAACTGTACACAAGCACCCTCACAGTGTCATCACTGGGCCTGCAATGTCCCTGGGCCATTTGCACCCTTCCAGGCAGCTATTTTACACATTATGAGTGTTTCAGCTCCAAGGGGGCAAAGTCACTCCTTCTACCCAGGGCTACGGAGCTCCAAGTAGGGTTAGATTCCAGGTTTTCCCCCTGGATGGAAGTGGAAAAAAAAGAACACTTTACGTGCTTCAAAACGGTACACAAGCACCCTCACAGTGTCAGCACTGGGCCTGCAATGTCCCTGGCCCATTTGCAAGCTCCAGGCAGCTGTTTTCGACATTAGGCTCCAAGGGGGAAAAGTCACTCCTTCTACCCAGGGCTACGGAGCTCCAAGTAGGGTAAGATTCCAGGTTTTCCCCCTGGATGGAAGTGGGGAAAAAAAGAACATTTTACGTGCTTTAAAACCGCACACAAGCGCCCTCACAGTGCAAGCACTGGGCCTGCAATGTCCCTGGCCCATTTGCAACCTCCAGGCAGCTGTTTTCGACATTAGGCTCCAAGGGGGCAAAGTCACTCCTTCTTCCCAGGGCTACGGAGCTCCAAGTAGGGTAAGATTCCAGGTTTTCCCCCTGGATGGAAGTGGACAAAAAAGAACACTTTACGTGCTTTTAAACTGTACACAAGCACCCTCACAGTGCCAGCAGTGAGCCTGCAATGTCCCTGGCCCATTTGCAACCTTCCAGGCTGCTATTTTACACATTATGAGTGTTTCAGCTCCAAGGGGGCAAAGTCACTCCTTCTACCCAGGGCTACGGAGCTCCAAGTAGGGTAAGATTCCAGGTTTTCCCCCTGGATGGAAGTGGGGAAAAAAAGAACATTTTACGTGCTTTAAAACCGCACACAAGCACCCTCACAGTGCAAGCACTGGGCCTGCAATGTCCCTGGCCCATTTGCAACCTCCAGGCAGCTGTTTTCGACATTAGGCTCCAAGGGGGCAAAGTCACTCCTTCTACCCAGGGCTGCGGAGCTCCAAGTAGGGTAAGATTCCAGGTTTTCCCCCTGGATGGAAGTGGAAAAAAAAAAACACTTTACGTGCTTCAAAACTGTACACAAGCACCCTCACAGTGCCAGCACTGGGCCTGCAATGTCCCTGGCCCATTTGCAACCTCCAGGCAGCTGTTTTCGACATTAGGCTCCAAGGGGGCAAAGTCACTCCTTCTACCCAGGGCTACGGAGCTCCAAGTAGGGTAAGATTCCAGGTTTTCCCCCTGGATGGAAGTGGAGAAAAAAGAACACTTTACGTGCTTTTAAACTGTACACAAGCACCCTCACAGTGCCAGCAGTGAGCCTGCAATGTCCCTGGCCCATTTGCAACCTTCCAGGCTGCTATTTTACACATTATGAGTGTTTCAGCTCCAAGGGGGCAAAGTCACTCCTTCTACCCAGGGCTACGGAGCTCCAAGTCGGGTAAGATTCCAGGTTTTCCCCCTGGATGGAAGTGGGGAAAAAAAAGAACACTTTACGTGCTTTAAAACAGCACACAAGCACCCTCACAGTGCCAGCACTGGGCCTGCAATGTCCCTGGCCCATTTGCAACCTTCCAGGCAGCTATTTTACACATTATGGGTGTTTCAGCTCCAAGGGGGAAAAGTCACTCCTTCTACCCAGGGCTGCGGAGCTCCAAGTAGGGTAAGATTCCAGGTTTTCCCCCTGGATGGAAGTGGAGTAAAAAGAACACTTTACGTGCTTCAAAACGGTACACAAGCACCCTCACAGCGTCAGCACTGGGCCTGCAATGTCTCTGGCCCATTTGCAACCTCCAGGCAGCTGTTTTCGACATTAGGCTCCAAGGGGGCAAAGTCACTCCTTCTACCCAGGGCTACGGAGCTCCAAGTAGGGTAATATTCCAGGTTTTCCCCCTGGATGGAAGTGGAAAAAAAAAGAACACTTTACGTGCTTCAAAATGTTACACAAGCACCCTCACAGTGTCAGCGCTGGGCCTGCAATGTCCCTGGGCCATTTGCAACCTTCCAGGCAGCTATTTTACACATTATGGGTGTTTCAGCTCCAAGGGGGAAAAGTCACTCATTCTACCCAGGGCTGCGGAGCTCCAAGTAGGGTAAGATTCCAGGTTTTCCCCCTTGATGGAAGTGGAAAAAAAAGAACATGTTACGTGCTTCAAAACTGTACACAAGCACCCTCACAGTGTCAGCACTGGGCCTGCAATGTCCCTGGGCCATTTGCAACCTTCCAGGCAGCTATTTTACACATTATGAGTGTTTCAGCTCCAAGGGGGCAAGGTCACTCCTTCTACCCAGGGCTACGGAGCTCCAAGTAGGGTAAGATTCCAGGTTTTCCCCCTGGATGGAAGTGGAGAAAAAAGAACTTGTTACGTGCTTCAAAACTGTACACAAGCACCCTCACAGTGTCAGCACTGGGCCTGCAATGTCCCTGGTCCATTTGTAACCTTCCAGGCAGCTAATTTACACATTATGAGTGTTTCAGCTCCAAGGGGGCAAAGTCACTCCTTCTACCCAGGGCTGCGGTGCTCCAAGTAGGGTAAGATTCCAGGTTTTACCCCTGGATGGAAGTGGAAAAATAAAAGAACACTTTACGTGCTTCAAAACTGTACACAAACACCCTCACAGTGTCAGCACTGGGCCTGCAATGTCCCTGGCCCATTTGCAACCTCCAGGCAGCTGTTTTCGACATTAGGCTCCAAGGGGGCAAAGTCACTCCTTCTACCCAGGGCTACGGAGCTCCAAGTAGGGTAAGATTCCAGGTTTTCCCCCTGGATGGAAGTGGAGAAAAAAGAACACTTTACGTCCTTCAAAACTGTACACAAGCACCCTCACAGTGTCAGCACTGGGCCTGCAATGTCCCTGGGCCATTTGCAACCTTCCAGGCAGCTATTTTACACATTATGGGTGTTTCAGCTCCAAGGGGGCAAAGTCACTCCTTCTACCCAGGGCTACGGAGCTCCAAGTAGGGTAAGATTCCAGGTTTTCCCCCTGGATGGAAGTGGAGAAAAAAGAACACTTTACGTGCTTTTAAACTGTACACAAGCACCCTCACAGTGCCAGCAGTGAGCCTGCAATGTCCCTGGCCCATTTGCAACCTTCCAGGCTGCTATTTTACACATTATGAGTGTTTCAGCTCCAAGGGGGCAAAGTCACTCCTTCTACCCAGGGCTACGGAGCTCCAAGTCGGGTAAGATTCCAGGTTTTCCCCCTGGATGGAAGTGGGGAAAAAAAAGAACACTTTACGTGCTTTAAAACAGCACACAAGCACCCTCACAGTGCCAGCACTGGGCCTGCAATGTCCCTGGCCCATTTGCAACCTTCCAGGCAGCTATTTTACACATTATGGGTGTTTCAGCTCCAAGGGGGAAAAGTCACTCCTTCTACCCAGGGCTGCGGAGCTCCAAGTACTGTAAGATTCCAGGTTTTCCCCCTGGATGGAAGTGGAGTAAAAAGAACACTTTACGTGCTTCAAAACGGTACACAAGCACCCTCACAGCGTCAGCACTGGGCCTGCAATGTCCCTGGCCCATTTGCAACCTCCAGGCAGCTGTTTTCGACATTAGGCTCCAAGGGGGCAAAGTCACTCCTTCTACCCAGGGCTACGGAGCTCCAAGTAGGGTAATATTCCAGGTTTTCCCCCTGGATGGAAGTGGAAAAAAAAAGAACACTTTACGTGCTTTTAAACTGTACACAAGCACCCTCACAGTGTCATCACTGGGCCTGCAATGTCCCTGGGCCATTTGCAACCTTCCAGGCAGCTATTTTACACATTATGGGTGTTTCAGCTCCAAGGGGGCAAAGTCACTCCTTCTACCCAGGGCTACGGAGCTCCAAGTAGGGTAAGATTCCAGGTTTTCCCCCTGGATGGAAGTGGGATAAAAAAGAACACTTTACGTGCTTTAAAACCGCACACAAGCACCCTCACAGTGCCAGCACTGGGCCTGCAATGTCCCTGGCCCTTTTGCAACCTTCCAGGCTGCTATTTTACACATTATGGGTGTTTCAGCTCCAAGGGGGCAAAGTCACTCCTTCTACCCAGGGCTACGGAGCTCCAAGCAGGGTAAGATTCCAGGTTTTCCCCCTGGATGGAAGTGGGAAAAAAAGAACACTTTACGTGCTTCAAAGAGGTACACAAGCACCCTCACAGTGTCAGCACTGGGCCTGCAGTGTCCCTGGGCCCATTTGTAACCTTCCAGGCAGCTATTTTACACATTATGAGTGTTTCAGCTCCAAGGGGGCAAAGTCACTCCTTCTACACAGGGCTACGGAGCTCCAAGTAGGGTAAGATTCCAGGTTTTCCCCCTGGATGGAAGTGGAAAAAAAAGAACACTTTACGTGCTTCAAAACTGTACACAAGCACCCTCACAGTGTCAGCACTGGGCCTGCAATGTCCCTGGGCCATTTGCTACCTTCCAGGCAGCTATTTTACACATTATGGGTGTTTCAGCTCCAAGGGGGGCAAAGTCACTCCTTCTACCCAGGGCTACGGAGCTCCAAGTAGGGTAAGATTCCAGGTTTTCCCCCTGGATGGAAGTGGAGAAAAAAGAACACTTTACGTGCTTCAAAACTGTACACAAGCACCCTCACAGCGTCAGCACTGGGCCTGCAATGTCCCTGGGTCATTTGCAACCTTCCAGGCAGCTATTTTACACATTATGGGTGTTTCAGCTCCAAGGGGGCAAAGTCACTCCTTCTACCCAGGGCTACGGAGCTCCAAGTAGGGTAAGATTCCAGGTTTTCCCCCTGGATGGAAGTGGAGAAAAAAGAACACTTTACGTGCTTCATAACTGTACACAAGCACCCTCACAGTGTCAGCACTGGGCCTGCAATGTCCCTGGGCCATTTGCAACCTTCCAGGCAGCTATTTTACACATTATGGGTGTTTCAGCTCCAAGGGGGCAAAGTCACTCCTTCTACCCAGGGCTACGGAGCTCCAAGTAGGGTTAGATTCCAGGTTTTCCCCCTGGATGGAAGTGGAAAAAAAAGAACACTTTACGTGCTTCAAAACTGTACACAAGCACCCTCACAGTGTCAGCACTGGGCCTGCAATGTCCCTGGCCCATTTGCAACCTCCAGGCAGCTGTTTTCGACATTAGGCTCCAAGGGGGCAAAGTCACTCCTTCTACCCAGGGCTACGGAGCTCCAAGTAGGGTAAGATTCCAGGTTTTCCCCCTGGATGGAAGTGGGAAAAAAAAAGAACACTTTACGTGCTTTAAAACCGCACACAAGCACCCTCACAGTGCAAGCACTGGGCCTGCAATGTCCCTGGCCCATTTGCAACCTCCAGGCAGCTGTTTTCGACATTAGGCTCCAAGGGGGAAAAGTCACTCCTTCTACACAGGGCTACGGAGCTCCAAGTAGGGTAAGATTCCAGGTTTTCCCCCTAGATGGAAGTGGAAAAAAAGATCATTTTTCGTGCTTCAAAACTGTACACAAGCACCATCACAGTGTCAGCACTGGGCCTGCAGTGTCCCTGGGCCATTTGCAACCTTCCAGGCAGCTATTTTACACATTATGGGTGTTTCAGCTCCAAGGGGGAAAAGTCACTCCTTCTACCCAGGGCTGCGGAGCTCCAAGTAGGGTAAGATTCCAGGTTTTCCCCCTGGATGGAAGTGGGGAAAAAAAGAACATTTTACGTGCTTTAAAACCGCACACAAGCACCCTCACAGTGCAAGCACTGGGCCTGCAATGTCCCTGGCCCATTTGCAACCTCCAGGCAGCTGTTTTCGACATTAGGCTCCAAGGGGGCAAAGTCACTCCTTCTACCCAGGGCTGCGGAGCTCCAAGTAGGGTAAGATTCCAGGTTTTCCCCCTGGATGGAAGTGGAAAAAAAAAAAACACTTTACGTGCTTCAAAACTGTACACAAGCACCCTCACAGTGCCAGCACTGGGCCTGCAATGTCCCTGGCCCATTTGCAACCTCCAGGCAGCTGTTTTCGACATTAGGCTCCAAGGGGGCAAAGTCACTCCTTCTACCCAGGGCTACGGAGCTCCAAGTAGGGTAAGATTCCAGGTTTTCCCCCTGGATGGAAGTGGAGAAAAAAGAACACTTTACGTGCTTCAAAACTGTACACAAGCACCCTCACAGTGTCAGCACTGGGCCTGCAATGTCCCTGGGCCATTTGCTACCTTCCAGGCAGCTATTTTACACATTATGGGTGTTTCAGCTCCAAGGGGGCAAAGTCACTCCTTCTACCCAGGGCTACGGAGCTCCAAGTAGGGTAAGATTCCAGGTTTTCCCCCTGGATGGAAGTGGAGAAAAAAGAACACTTTACGTGCTTCAAAACTGTACACAAGCACCCTCACAGCGTCAGCACTGGGCCTGCAATGTCCCTGGCCCATTTGCAACCTCCAGGCAGCTGTTTTCGACATTAGGCTCCAAGGGGGCAAAGTCACTCCTTCTACACAGGGCTACGGAGCTCCAAGTAGGGTAAGATTCCAGGTTTTCCCCCTGGATGGAAGTGGAAAAAAAAGAACACTTTACGTGCTTCAAAACTGTACACAAGCACCCTCACAGTGTCAGCACTGGGCCTGCAATGTCCCTGGCCCATTTGTAACCTTCCAGGCTGCTATTTTACACATTATGAGTGTTTCAGCTCCAAGGGGACAAAGTCACTCCTTCTACCCAGGGCTACGGAGCTCCAAGTAGGGTAAGATTCCAGGTTTCCCCCCTGGATGGAAGTGGGAAAAAAAGAACACTTTACGTGCTTTAAAACCGCACACAAGCACCCTCACAGTGCCAGCACTGAGCCTGCAATGTCCCTGGCCCATTTGCGACCTTCCAGGCTGCTATTTTACACATTATGAGTGTTTCAGCTCCAAGGGGGCAAAGTCACTCCTTCTACCCAGGGCTACGGAGCTCCAAGTAGGGTAAGATTCCAAGTTTTCCCCCTGGATGGAAGTGGAGAAAAAAGAACACTTTACGTGCTTCAAAACTGTACACAAGCACCCTCACAGTGTCAGCACTGGGCCTGCAATGTCCCTGGGCCATTTGCTACCTTCCAGGCAGCTATTTTACACATTATGGGTGTTTCAGCTCCAAGGGGGCAAAGTCACTCCTTCTACCCAGGGCTACGGAGCTCCAAGTAGGGTAATATTCCAGGTTTTCCCCCTGGATGGAAGTGGAAAAAAAAAGAACACTTTACGTGCTTCAAAATGTTACACAAGCACCCTCACAGCGTCAGCACTGGGCCTGCAATGTCCCTGGCCCATTTGCAAGCTCCAGGCAGCTGTTTTCGACATTAGGCTCCAAGGGGGCAAAGTCACTCCTTCTACCCAGGGCTACGGAGCTCCAAGTAGGGTAAGATTCCAGGTTTTCCCCCTGGATGGAAGTGGAGTAAAAAGAACACTTTACGTGCTTCAAAACGGTACACAAGCACCCTCACAGCGTCAGCACTGGGCCTGCAATGTCCCTGGCCCATTTGCAACCTCCAGGCAGCTGTTTTCGACATTAGGCTCCAAGGGGGCAAAGTCACTCCTTCTACCCAGGGCTACGGAGCTCCAAGTAGGGTAAGATTCCAGGTTTTCCCCCTGGATGGAAGTGGAGTAAAAAGAACACTTTACGTGCTTCAAAACGGTACACAAGCACCCTCACAGCGTCAGCACTGGGCCTGCAATGTCCCTGGCCCATTTGCAACCTCCAGGCAGCTGTTTTCGACATTAGGCTCCAAGGGGGCAAAGTCACTCCTTCTACCCAGGGCTACGGAGCTCCAAGTAGGGTAAGATTCCAGGTTTTCCCCCTGGATGGAAGTGGGAAAAAAAAGAACACTTTACGTGCTTTTAAACTGTACACAAGCACCCTCACAGTGTCATCACTGGGCCTGCAATGTCCCTGGGCCATTTGCAACCTTCCAGGCAGCTATTTTACACATTATGAGTGTTTCAGCTCCAAGGGGGCAAAGTCACTCCTTCTACCCAGGGCTGCGGAGCTCCAAGTAGGGTAAGATTCCAGGTTTTACCCCTGGATGGAAGTGGAAAAAAAAGAACACTTTACGTGCTTCAAAACCGTACACAAGCACCCTCACAGTGTCAGCACTGGGCCTGCAATGTCCCTGGGCCATTTGCAACCTTCCAGGCAGCTATTTTACACATTATGGGTGTTTCAGCTCCAAGGGGGCAAAGTCACTCCTTCTACCCAGGGCTACGGAGCTCCAAGTAGGGTAAGATTCCAGGTTTTCCCACTGGATGGAAGTGGAAAAAAAAGAACATGTTACGTGCTTCAAAACTGTACACTAGCACCCTCACAGTGCCAGCACTGAGCCTGCAATGTCCCTTGCCCATTTGCAACCTTCCAGGCTGCTATTTTACACATTATGAGTGTTTCAGCTCCAAGGGGGCAAAGTCACTCCTTCTACCCAGGGCTACGGAGCTCCAAGTAGGGTTAGATTCCAGGTTTTCCCCCTGGATGGAAGTGGAGAAAAAAGAACACTTTACGTGCTTCATAACTGTACACAAGCACCCTCACAGTGTCAGCACTGGGCCTGCAATGTCCCTGGGCCATTTGCAACCTTCCAGGCAGCTATTTTACACATTATGGGTGTTTCAGCTCCAAGGGGGCAAAGTCACTCCTTCTACCCAGGGCTACGGAGCTCCAAGTAGGGTTAGATTCCAGGTTTTCCCCCTGGATGGAAGTGGAAAAAAAAGAACACTTTACGTGCTTCAAAACTGTACACAAGCACCCTCACAGTGTCAGCACTGGGCCTGCAATGTCCCTAGCCCATTTGCAACCTCCAGGCAGCTGTTTTCGACATTAGGCTCCAAGGGGGCAAAGTCACTCCTTCTACCCAGGGCTACGGAGCTCCAAGTAGGGTAAGATTCCAGGTTTTCCCCCTGGATGGAAGTGGGAAAAAAAAAGAACACTTTACGTGCTTTAAAACCGCACACAAGCACCCTCACGGTGCAAGCACTGGGCCTGCAATGTCCCTGGCCCATTTGCAACCTCCAGGCAGCTGTTTTCGACATTAGGCTCCAAGGGGGAAAAGTCACTCCTTCTACACAGGGCTACGGAGCTCCAAGTAGGGTAAGATTCCAGGTTTTCCCCCTAGATGGAAGTGGAAAAAAAGATCATTTTTCGTGCTTCAAAACTGTACACAAGCACCATCACAGTGTCAGCACTGGGCCTGCAGTGTCCCTGGGCCATTTGCAACCTTCCAGGCAGCTATTTTACACATTATGGGTGTTTCAGCTCCAAGGGGGAAAAGTCACTCCTTCTACCCAGGGCTGCGGAGCTCCAAGTAGGGTAAGATTCCAGGTTTTCCCCCTTGATGGAAGTGGAAAAAAAAGAACATGTTACGTGCTTCAAAACTGTACACAAGCACCCTCACAGTGTCAGCACTGGGCCTGCAATGTCCCTGGGCCATTTGCTACCTTCCAGGCAGCTATTTTACACATTATGGGTGTTTCAGCTCCAAGGGGGCAAAGTCACTCCTTCTACCCAGGGCTACGGAGCTCCAAGTAGGGTAAGATTCCAGGTTTTGCCCCTGGATGGAAGTGGAAAAAAAAGAACACTTTAAGGCCCGTATTTATACTTTTTTTAGCGCCGCATTTGCGCCGCTTTTTGACGGCTAACGGCGCAAACCTACAAAATACAATGGTATTTTGCAAGTTTGCGCCGTTTTTGCGTCAAAAAACGACGCAAATGCGGCGCTAAAAAAAGTATAAATACGGGCCTAAGTGCTTTAAAACCGCACACAAGCACCCTCACAGTGCCAGCAGTGAGCCTGCAATGTCCCTGGCCCATTTGCAACCTTCCAGGCAGCTATTTTACACATTATGGGTGTTTCAGCTCCCAGGGGGCAAAGTCACTCCTTCTACCCAGGGCTACGGAGCTCCAAGTAGGGTAAGATTCCAGGTTTTCCCCCTGGATGGAAGTGGAGAAAAAAGAACACTTTACGTGCTTCAAAACTGTACACAAGCACCCTCACAGTGTCAGCACTGGGCCTGCAATGTCCCTGGCCCATTTGCAACCTCCAGGCAGCTGTTTTCGACATTAGGCTCCAAGGGGGAAAAGTCACTCCTTCTACCCAGGGCTACGGAGCTCCAAGTAGGGTAAGATTCCAGGTTTTCCCCCTAGATGGAAGTGGAAAAAAAGATCATTTTTCGTGCTTCAAAACTGTACACAAGCACCATCACAGTGTCAGCACTGGGCCTGCAATGTCCCTGGGCCATTTGCAACCTTCCAGGCAGCTATTTTACACATTATGGGTGTTTCAGCTCCAAGAGGGAAAAGTCACTCCTTCTACCCAGGGCTACGGAGCTCCAAGTAGGGTAAGATTCCAGGTTTTCCCCCTGGATGGAAGTGGAAAAAAAAGAACACTTTACGTGCTTCAAAACGGTACACAAGCACCCTCACAGTGTCAGCACTGGGCCTGCAATGTCCCTGGCCCATTTGCAAGCTCCAGGCAGCTGTTTTCGACATTAGGCTCCAAGGGGGAAAAGTCACTCCTTCTACCCAGGGCTACGGTGCTCCAAGTAGGGTAAGATTCCAGGTTTTCCCCCTGGATGGAAGTGGGGAAAAAAAAGAACACTTTACGTGCTTTAAAACCGCACACAAGCACCCTCACAGTGCAAGCACTGGGCCTGCAATGTCCCTGGCCCATTTGCAACCTCCAGGCAGCTGTTTTCGACATTAGGCTCCAAGGGGGCAAAGTCACTCCTTCTACCCAGGGCTACGGAGCTCCAAGTAGGGTAATATTCCAGGTTTTCCCCCTGGATGGAAGTGGAAAAAAAAAGAACACTTTACGTGCTTCAAAATGTTACACAAGCACCCTCACAGTGTCAGCGCTGGGCCTGCAATGTCCCTGGGCCATTTGCAATCTTCCAGGCAGCTATTTTACACATTATGGGTGTTTCAGCTCCAAGGGGGCAAAGTCACTCCTTCTACCCAGGGCTACGGAGCTCCAAGTAGGGTAAGATTCCAGGATTTCCCCCTGGATGGAAGTTGGAAAAAAAGAACACTTTACGTGCTTCAAAACGGTACACAAGCACCCTCACAGTGTCAGCACTGGGCCTGCAATGTCCCTGGCCCATTTGCAACCTCCAGGCAGCTGTTTTCGACATTAGGCTCCAAGGGGGAAAAGTCACTCCTTCTACCCAGGGCTACGGAGCTCCAAGTAGGGTAAGATTCCAGGTTTTCCCCCTAGATGGAAGTGGAAAAAAAGATCATTTTTCGTGCTTCAAAACTGTACACAAGCACCATCACAGTGTCAGCACTGGGCCTGCAATGTCCCTGGGCCATTTGCAACCTTCCAGGCAGCTATTTTACACATTATGGGTGTTTCAGCTCCAAGAGGGAAAAGTCACTCCTTCTACCCAGGGCTACGGAGCTCCAAGTAGGGTAAGATTCCAGGTTTTCCCCCTGGATGGAAGTGGAAAAAAAAGAACACTTTACGTGCTTCAAAACGGTACACAAGCACCCTCACAGTGTCAGCACTGGGCCTGCAATGTCCCTGGCCCATTTGCAACCTTCCAGGCAGCTATTTTACACATTATGGGTGTTTCAGCTCCAAGGGGGCAAAGTCACTCCTTCTACCCAGGGCTGCGGAGCTCCAAGTAGGGTAAGATTCCAGGTTTTCCCCCTGGATGGAAGTGGAAAAAAAAAAACACTTTACGTGTTTCAAAAATGTACACAAGCACCCTCTCAGTGCCAGCACTGGGCCTGCAATGTCCCTGGCCCATTTGCAACCTCCAGGCAGCTGTTTTCGACATTAGGCTCCAAGGAGGCAAAGTCACTCCTTCTACCCAGGGCTACGGAGCTCCAAGTAGGGTAAGATTCCAGGTTTTCCCCCTGGATGGAAGTGGAAAAAAAAGAACACTTTACGTGCTTCAAAACGGTACACAAGCACCCTCACAGTGTCAGCACTGGGCCTGCAATGTCCCTGGCCCATTTGCAACCTCCAGGCAGCTGTTTTCGACATTAGGCTCCAAGGGGGCAAAGTCACTCCTTCTACCCAGGGCTACGGAGCTCCAAGTAGGGTAAGATTCCAGGTTTTCCCCCTGGATGGAAGTGGAGAAAAAAGAACACTTTACGTGCTTCAAAACTGTACACAAGCACCCTCACAGTGTCAGCACTGGGCCTGCAATGTCCCTGGGCCATTTGCTACCTTCCAGGCAGCTATTTTACACATTATGGGTGTTTCAGCTCCAAGGGGGCAAAGTCACTCCTTCTACCCAGGGCTACGGAGCTCCAAGTAGGGTAAGATTCCAGGTTTTCCCCCTGGATGGAAGTGGAGAAAAAAGAACACTTTACGTGCTTCAAAACTGTACACAAGCACCCTCACAGCGTCAGCACTGGGCCTGCAATGTCCCTGGCCCATTTGCAACCTCCAGGCAGCTGTTTTCGACATTAGGCTCCAAGGGGGCAAAGTCACTCCTTCTACCCAGGGCTACGGAGCTCCAAGTAGGGTAAGATTCCAGGTTTTCCCCCTGGATGGAAGTGGAAAAAAAAGAACACTTTACGTGCTTCAAAACTGTACACAAGCACCCTCACAGTGTCAGCACTGGGCCTGCAATGTCCCTGGCCCATTTGTAACCTTCCAGGCTGCTATTTTACACATTATGAGTGTTTCAGCTCCAAGGGGACAAAGTCACTCCTTCTACCCAGGGCTACGGAGCTCCAAGTAGGGTAAGATTCCAGGTTTCCCCCCTGGATGGAAGTGGGAAAAAAAGAACACTTTACGTGCTTTAAAACCGCACACAAGCACCCTCACAGTGCCAGCACTGAGCCTGCAATGTCCCTGGCCCATTTGCGACCTTCCAGGCTGCTATTTTACACATTATGAGTGTTTCAGCTCCAAGGGGGCAAAGTCACTCCTTCTACCCAGGGCTACGGAGCTCCAAGTAGGGTAAGATTCCAAGTTTTCCCCCTGGATGGAAGTGGAGAAAAAAGAACACTTTACGTGCTTCAAAACTGTACACAAGCACCCTCACAGTGTCAGCACTGGGCCTGCAATGTCCCTGGGCCATTTGCTACCTTCCAGGCAGCTATTTTACACATTATGGGTGTTTCAGCTCCAAGGGGGGCAAAGTCACTCCTTCTACCCAGGGCTACGGAGCTCCAAGTAGGGTAAGATTCCAGGTTTTCCCCCTGGATGGAAGTGGAGAAAAAAGAACACTTTACGTGCTTCAAAACTGTACACAAGCACCCTCACAGCGTCAGCACTGGGCCTGCAATGTCCCTGGGTCATTTGCAACCTTCCAGGCAGCTATTTTACACATTATGGGTGTTTCAGCTCCAAGGGGGCAAAGTCACTCCTTCTACCCAGGGCTACGGAGCTCCAAGTAGGGTAAGATTCCAGGTTTACCCCCTGGATGGAAGTGGAGAAAAAAGAACACTTTACGTGCTTCATAACTGTACACAAGCACCCTCACAGTGTCAGCACTGGGCCTGCAATGTCCCTGGACCATTTGCAACCTTCCAGGCAGCTATTTTACACATTATGGGTGTTTCAGCTCCAAGGGGGCAAAGTCACTCCTTCTACCCAGGGCTACGGAGCTCCAAGTAGGGTTAGATTCCAGGTTTTCCCCCTGGATGGAAGTGGAAAAAAAAGAACACTTTACGTGCTTCAAAACTGTACACAAGCACCCTCACAGTGTCAGCACTGGGCCTGCAATGTCCCTGGCCCATTTGCAACCTCCAGGCAGCTGTTTTCGACATTAGGCTCCAAGGGGGCAAAGTCACTCCTTCTACCCAGGGCTACGGAGCTCCAAGTAGGGTAAGATTCCAGGTTTTCCCCCTGGATGGAAGTGGGAAAAAAAAAGAACACTTTACGTGCTTTAAAACCGCACACAAGCACCCTCACAGTGCAAGCACTGGGCCTGCAATGTCCCTGGCCCATTTGCAACCTCCAGGCAGCTGTTTTCGACATTAGGCTCCAAGGGGGAAAAGTCACTCCTTCTACACAGGGCTACGGAGCTCCAAGTAGGGTAAGATTCCAGGTTTTCCCCCTAGATGGAAGTGGAAAAAAAGATCATTTTTCGTGCTTCAAAACTGTACACAAGCACCATCACAGTGTCAGCACTGGGCCTGCAGTGTCCCTGGGCCATTTGCAACCTTCCAGGCAGCTATTTTACACATTATGGGTGTTTCAGCTCCGAGGGGGAAAAGTCACTCCTTCTACCCAGGGCTGCGGAGCTCCAAGTAGGGTAAGATTCCAGGTTTTCCCCCTTGATGGAAGTGGAAAAAAAAGAACATGTTACGTGCTTCAAAACTGTACACAAGCACCCTCACAGTGTCAGCACTGGGCCTGCAATGTCCCTGGGCCATTTGCTACCTTCCAGGCAGCTATTTTACACATTATGGGTGTTTCAGCTCCAAGGGGGCAAAGTCACTCCTTCTACCCAGGGCTACGGAGCTCCAAGTAGGGTAAGATTCCAGGTTTTGCCCCTGGATGGAAGTGGAAAAAAAAGAACACTTTAAGTGCTTTAAAACCGCACACAAGCACCCTCACAGTGCCAGCAGTGAGCCTGCAATGTCCCTGGCCCATTTGCAACCTTCCAGGCAGCTATTTTACACATTATGGGTGTTTCAGCTCCCAGGGGGCAAAGTCACTCCTTCTACCCAGGGCTACGGAGCTCCAAGTAGGGTAAGATTCCAGGTTTTCCCCCTGGATGGAAGTGGAGAAAAAAGAACACTTTACGTGCTTTTAAACTGTACACAAGCACCCTCACAGTGCCAGCAGTGAGCCTGCAATGTCCCTGGCCCATTTGCAACCTTCCAGGCTGCTATTTTACACATTATGAGTGTTTCAGCTCCAAGGGGGCAAAGTCACTCCTTCTACCCAGGGCTACGGAGCTCCAAGTCGGGTAAGATTCCAGGTTTTCCCCCTGGATGGAAGTGGGGAAAAAAAAGAACACTTTACGTGCTTTAAAACAGCACACAAGCACCCTCACAGTGCCAGCACTGGGCCTGCAATGTCCCTGGCCCATTTGCAACCTTCCAGGCAGCTATTTTACACATTATGGGTGTTTCAGCTCCAAGGGGGAAAAGTCACTCCTTCTACCCAGGGCTGCGGAGCTCCAAGTAGGGTAAGATTCCAGGTTTTCCCCCTGGATGGAAGTGGAGTAAAAAGAACACTTTACGTGCTTCAAAACGGTACACAAGCACCCTCACAGCGTCAGCACTGGGCCTGCAATGTCCCTGGCCCATTTGCAACCTCCAGGCAGCTGTTTTCGACATTAGGCTCCAAGGGGGCAAAGTCACTCCTTCTACCCAGGGCTACGGAGCTCCAAGTAGGGTAAGATTCCAGGTTTTCCCCCTGGATGGAAGTGGAGTAAAAAGAACACTTTACGTGCTTCAAAACGGTACACAAGCACCCTCACAGCGTCAGCACTGGGCCTGCAATGTCCCTGGCCCATTTGCAACCTCCAGGCAGCTGTTTTCGACATTAGGCTCCAAGGGGGCAAAGTCACTCCTTCTACCCAGGGCTACGGAGCTCCAAGTAGGGTAAGATTCCAGGTTTTCCCCCTGGATGGAAGTGGGAAAAAAAAGAACACTTTACGTGCTTTTAAACTGTACACAAGCACCCTCACAGTGTCATCACTGGGCCTGCAATGTCCCTGGGCCATTTGCAACCTTCCAGGCAGCTATTTTACACATTATGAGTGTTTCAGCTCCAAGGGGGCAAAGTCACTCCTTCTACCCAGGGCTGCGGAGCTCCAAGTAGGGTAAGATTCCAGGTTTTACCCCTGGATGGAAGTGGAAAAAAAAGAACACTTTACGTGCTTCAAAACCGTACACAAGCACCCTCACAGTGTCAGCACTGGGCCTGCAATGTCCCTGGGCCATTTGCAACCTTCCAGGCAGCTATTTTACAAATTATGGGTGTTTCAGCTCCAAGGGGGCAAAGTCACTCCTTCTACCCAGGGCTACGGAGCTCCAAGTAGGGTAAGATTCCAGGTTTTCCCCCTGGATGGAAGTGGAAAAAAAAGAACATGTTACGTGCTTCAAAACTGTACACTAGCACCCTCACAGTGCCAGCACTGAGCCTGCAATGTCCCTTGCCCATTTGCAACCTTCCAGGCTGCTATTTTACACATTATGAGTGTTTCAGCTCCAAGGGGGCAAAGTCACTCCTTCTACCCAGGGCTACGGAGCTCCAAGTAGGGTAAGATTCCAGGTTTTCCCCCTGGATGGAAGTGGACAAAAAAGAACACTTTACGTGCTTTTAAACTGTACACAAGCACCCTCACAGTGCCAGCAGTGAGCCTGCAATGTCCCTGGCCCATTTGCAACCTTCCAGGCTGCTATTTTACACATTATGAGTGTTTCAGCTCCAAGGGGGCAAAGTCACTCCTTCTACCCAGGGCTACGGAGCTCCAAGTCGGGTAAGATTCCAGGTTTTCCCCCTGGATGGAAGTGGGGAAAAAAAAGAACACTTTACGTGCTTTAAAACAGCACACAAGCACCCTCACAGTGCCAGCACTGGGCCTGCAATGTCCCTGGCCCATTTGCAACCTTCCAGGCAGCTATTTTACACATTATGGGTGTTTCAGCTCCAAGGGGGAAAAGTCACTCCTTCTACCCAGGGCTGCGGAGCTCCAAGTAGGGTAAGATTCCAGGTTTTCCCCCTGGATGGAAGTGGAAAAAAAAGAACACTTTACGTGCTTTTAAACTGTACACAAGCACCCTCACAGTGTCATCACTGGGCCTGCAATGTCCCTGGGCCATTTGCACCCTTCCAGGCAGCTATTTTACACATTATGAGTGTTTCAGCTCCAAGGGGGCAAAGTCACTCCTTCTACCCAGGGCTACGGAGCTCCAAGTAGGGTAAGATTCCAGGTTTTCCCCCTGGATGGAAGTGGAAAAAAAAGAACACTTTACGTGCTTCAAAACGGTACACAAGCACCCTCACAGTGTCAGCACTGGGCCTGCAATGTCCCTGGCCCATTTGCAACCTCCAGGCAGCTGTTTTCGACATTAGGCTCCAAGGGGGAAAAGTCACTCCTTCTACCCAGGGCTACGGAGCTCCAAGTAGGGTAAGATTCCAGGTTTTCCCCCTAGATGGAAGTGGAAAAAAAGATCATTTTTCGTGCTTCAAAACTGTACACAAGCACCATCACAGTGTCAGCACTGGGCCTGCAATGTCCCTGGGCCATTTGCAACCTTCCAGGCAGCTATTTTACACATTATGGGTGTTTCAGCTCCAAGAGGGAAAAGTCACTCCTTCTACCCAGGGCTACGGAGCTCCAAGTAGGGTAAGATTACAGGTTTTCCCCCTGGATGGAAGTGGAAAAAAAAGAACACTTTACGTGCTTCAAAACGGTACACAAGCACCCTCACAGTGTCAGCACTGGGCCTGCAATGTCCCTGGCCCATTTGCAACCTCCAGGCAGCTGTTTTCGACATTAGGCTCCAAGGGGGAAAAGTCACTCCTTCTACCCAGGGCTACGGAGCTCCAAGTAGGGTAAGATTCCAGGTTTTCCCCCTAGATGGAAGTGGAAAAAAAGATCATTTTTCGTGCTTCAAAACTGTACACAAGCACCATCACAGTGTCAGCACTGGGCCTGCAATGTCCCTGGGCCATTTGCAACCTTCCAGGCAGCTATTTTACACATTATGGGTGTTTCAGCTCCAAGAGGGAAAAGTCACTCCTTCTACCCAGGGCTACGGAGCTCCAAGTAGGGTAAGATTCCAGGTTTTCCCCCTGGATGGAAGTGGAAAAAAAAGAACACTTTACGTGCTTCAAAACGGTACACAAGCACCCTCACAGTGTCAGCACTGGGCCTGCAATGTCCCTGGCCCATTTGCAAGCTCCAGGCAGCTGTTTTCGACATTAGGCTCCAAGGGGGCAAAGTCACTCCTTCTACCCAGGGCTACGGAGCTCCAAGTAGGGTAATATTCCAGGTTTTCCCCCTGGATGGAAGTGGAAAAAAAAAGAACACTTTACGTGCTTCAAAATGTTACACAAGCACCCTCACAGTGTCAGCGCTGGGCCTGCAATGTCCCTGGGCCATTTGCAACCTTCCAGGCAGCTATTTTACACATTATGGGTGTTTCAGCTCCAAGGGGGCAAAGTCACTCCTTCTACCCAGGGCTGCGGAGCTCCAAGTAGGGTAAGATTCCAGGTTTTCCCCCTGGATGGAAGTGGAAAAAAAAAAACACTTTACGTGCTTCAAAACTGTACACAAGCACCCTCTCAGTGCCAGCACTGGGCCTGCAATGTCCCTGGCCCATTTGCAACCTCCAGGCAGCTGTTTTCGACATTAGGCTCCAAGGAGGCAAAGTCACTCCTTCTACCCAGGGCTACGGAGCTCCAAGTAGGGTAAGATTCCAGGTTTTCCCCCTGGATGGAAGTGGAAAAAAAAGAACACTTTACGTGCTTCAAAACGGTACACAAGCACCCTCACAGTGTCAGCACTGGGCCTGCAATGTCCCTGGCCCATTTGCAACCTCCAGGCAGCTGTTTTCGACATTAGGCTCCAAGGGGGCAAAGTCACTCCTTCTACCCAGGGCTACGGAGCTCCAAGTAGGGTAAGATTCCAGGTTTTCCCCCTGGATGGAAGTGGAGTAAAAAGAACACTTTACGTGCTTCAAAACGGTACACAAGCACCCTCACAGCGTCAGCACTGGGCCTGCAATGTCCCTGGCCCATTTGCAACCTCCAGGCAGCTGTTTTCGACATTAGGCTCCAAGGGGGAAAAGTCACTCCTTCTACCCAGGGCTACGGAGCTCCAAGTAGGGTAAGATTCCAGGTTTTCCCCCTGGATGGAAGTGGGGAAAAAAAAGAACACTTTACGTGCTTTAAAACCGCACACAAGCACCCTCACAGTGCAAGCACTGGGCCTGCAATGTCCCTGGCCCATTTGCAACCTCCAGGCAGCTGTTTTCGACATTAGGCTCCAAGGGGGCAAAGTCACTCCTTCTACCCAGGGCTACGGAGCTCCAAGTAGGGTAATATTCCAGGTTTTCCCCCTGGATGGAAGTGGAAAAAAAAAGAACACTTTACGTGCTTCAAAATGTTACACAAGCACCCTCACAGTGTCAGCGCTGGGCCTGCAATGTCCCTGGGCCATTTGCAATCTTCCAGGCAGCTATTTTACACATTATGGGTGTTTCAGCTCCAAGGGGGCAAAGTCACTCCTTCTACCCAGGGCTACGGAGCTCCAAGTAGGGTAAGATTCCAGGATTTCCCCCTGGATGGAAGTTGGAAAAAAAGAACACTTTACGTGCTTCAAAACGGTACACAAGCACCCTCACAGCGTCAGCACTGGGCCTGCAATGTCCCTGGCCCATTTGCAAGCTCCAGGCAGCTGTTTTCGACATTAGGCTCCAAGGGGGCAAAGTCACTCCTTCTACCCAGGGCTACGGAGCTCCAAGTAGGGTAAGATTCCAGGTTTTCCCCCTGGATGGAAGTGGAAAAAAAATAATACTTTACGTGCTTCAAAACTGTACACAAGCACCCTCACAGTGTCAGCACTGGGCCTGCAATGTCCCTGGCCCATTTGTAACCTTCCAGGCTGCTATTTTACACATTATGAGTGTTTCAGCTCCAAGGGGACAAAGTCACTCCTTCTACCCAGGGCTACGGAGCTCCAAGTAGGGTAAGATTCCAGTTTTTCCCCCTGGATGGAAGTGGAAAAAAAAGAACACTTTACGTGCTTTTAAACTGTACACAAGCACCCTCACAGTGTCATCACTGGGCCTGCAATGTCCCTGGGCCATTTGCACCCTTCCAGGCAGCTATTTTACACATTATGAGTGTTTCAGCTCCAAGGGGGCAAAGTCACTCCTTCTACCCAGGGCTACGGAGCTCCAAGTAGGGTAAGATTCCAGGTTTTCCCCCTGGATGGAAGTGGAAAAAAAAGAACACTTTACGTGCTTCAAAACGGTACACAAGCACCCTCACAGTGTCAGCACTGGGCCTGCAATGTCCCTGGCCCATTTGCAACCTCCAGGCAGCTGTTTTCGACATTAGGCTCCAAGGGGGAAAAGTCACTCCTTCTACCCAGGGCTACGGAGCTCCAAGTAGGGTAAGATTCCAGGTTTTCCCCCTAGATGGAAGTGGAAAAAAAGATCATTTTTCGTGCTTCAAAACTGTACACAAGCACCATCACAGTGTCAGCACTGGGCCTGCAATGTCCCTGGGCCATTTGCAACCTTCCAGGCAGCTATTTTACACATTATGGGTGTTTCAGCTCCAAGAGGGAAAAGTCACTCCTTCTACCCAGGGCTACGGAGCTCCAAGTAGGGTAAGATTCCAGGTTTTCCCCCTGGATGGAAGTGGAAAAAAAAGAACACTTTACGTGCTTCAAAACGGTACACAAGCACCCTCACAGTGTCAGCACTGGGCCTGCAATGTCCCTGGCCCATTTGCAAGCTCCAGGCAGCTGTTTTCGACATTAGGCTCCAAGGGGGCAAAGTCACTCCTTCTACCCAGGGCTACGGAGCTCCAAGTAGGGTAATATTCCAGGTTTTCCCCCTGGATGGAAGTGGAAAAAAAAAGAACACTTTACGTGCTTCAAAATGTTACACAAGCACCCTCACAGTGTCAGCGCTGGGCCTGCAATGTCCCTGGGCCATTTGCAACCTTCCAGGCAGCTATTTTACACATTATGGGTGTTTCAGCTCCAAGGGGGCAAAGTCACTCCTTCTACCCAGGGCTGCGGAGCTCCAAGTAGGGTAAGATTCCAGGTTTTCCCCCTGGATGGAAGTGGAAAAAAAAAAACACTTTACGTGCTTCAAAACTGTACACAAGCACCCTCTCAGTGCCAGCACTGGGCCTGCAATGTCCCTGGCCCATTTGCAACCTCCAGGCAGCTGTTTTCGACATTAGGCTCCAAGGAGGCAAAGTCACTCCTTCTACCCAGGGCTACGGAGCTCCAAGTAGGGTAAGATTCCAGGTTTTCCCCCTGGATGGAAGTGGAAAAAAAAGAACACTTTACGTGCTTCAAAACGGTACACAAGCACCCTCACAGTGTCAGCACTGGGCCTGCAATGTCCCTGGCCCATTTGCAACCTCCAGGCAGCTGTTTTCGACATTAGGCTCCAAGGGGGCAAAGTCACTCCTTCTACCCAGGGCTACGGAGCTCCAAGTAGGGTAAGATTCCAGGTTTTCCCCCTGGATGGAAGTGGAGAAAAAAGAACACTTTACGTGCTTCAAAACTGTACACAAGCACCCTCACAGTGTCAGCACTGGGCCTGCAATGTCCCTGGGCCATTTGCTACCTTCCAGGCAGCTATTTTACACATTATGGGTGTTTCAGCTCCAAGGGGGCAAAGTCACTCCTTCTACCCAGGGCTACGGAGCTCCAAGTAGGGTAAGATTCCAGGTTTTCCCCCTGGATGGAAGTGGAGAAAAAAGAACACTTTACGTGCTTCAAAACTGTACACAAGCACCCTCACAGCGTCAGCACTGGGCCTGCAATGTCCCTGGCCCATTTGCAACCTCCAGGCAGCTGTTTTCGACATTAGGCTCCAAGGGGGCAAAGTCACTCCTTCTACCCAGGGCTACGGAGCTCCAAGTAGGGTAAGATTCCAGGTTTTCCCCCTGGATGGAAGTGGAAAAAAAAGAACACTTTACGTGCTTCAAAACTGTACACAAGCACCCTCACAGTGTCAGCACTGGGCCTGCAATGTCCCTGGCCCATTTGTAACCTTCCAGGCTGCTATTTTACACATTATGAGTGTTTCAGCTCCAAGGGGACAAAGTCACTCCTTCTACCCAGGGCTACGGAGCTCCAAGTAGGGTAAGATTCCAGGTTTCCCCCCTGGATGGAAGTGGGAAAAAAAGAACACTTTACGTGCTTTAAAACCGCACACAAGCACCCTCACAGTGCCAGCACTGAGCCTGCAATGTCCCTGGCCCATTTGCGACCTTCCAGGCTGCTATTTTACACATTATGAGTGTTTCAGCTCCAAGGGGGCAAAGTCACTCCTTCTACCCAGGGCTACGGAGCTCCAAGTAGGGTAAGATTCCAAGTTTTCCCCCTGGATGGAAGTGGAGAAAAAAGAACACTTTACGTGCTTCAAAACTGTACACAAGCACCCTCACAGTGTCAGCACTGGGCCTGCAATGTCCCTGGGCCATTTGCTACCTTCCAGGCAGCTATTTTACACATTATGGGTGTTTCAGCTCCAAGGGGGCAAAGTCACTCCTTCTACCCAGGGCTACGGAGCTCCAAGTAGGGTAATATTCCAGGTTTTCCCCCTGGATGGAAGTGGAAAAAAAAAGAACACTTTACGTGCTTCAAAATGTTACACAAGCACCCTCACAGCGTCAGCACTGGGCCTGCAATGTCCCTGGCCCATTTGCAAGCTCCAGGCAGCTGTTTTCGACATTAGGCTCCAAGGGGGCAAAGTCACTCCTTCTACCCAGGGCTACGGAGCTCCAAGTAGGGTAAGATTCCAGGTTTTCCCCCTGGATGGAAGTGGAGTAAAAAGAACACTTTACGTGCTTCAAAACGGTACACAAGCACCCTCACAGCGTCAGCACTGGGCCTGCAATGTCCCTGGCCCATTTGCAACCTCCAGGCAGCTGTTTTCGACATTAGGCTCCAAGGGGGCAAAGTCACTCCTTCTACCCAGGGCTACGGAGCTCCAAGTAGGGTAAGATTCCAGGTTTTCCCCCTGGATGGAAGTGGAGTAAAAAGAACACTTTACGTGCTTCAAAACGGTACACAAGCACCCTCACAGCGTCAGCACTGGGCCTGCAATGTCCCTGGCCCATTTGCAACCTCCAGGCAGCTGTTTTCGACATTAGGCTCCAAGGGGGCAAAGTCACTCCTTCTACCCAGGGCTACGGAGCTCCAAGTAGGGTAAGATTCCAGGTTTTCCCCCTGGATGGAAGTGGGAAAAAAAAGAACACTTTACGTGCTTTTAAACTGTACACAAGCACCCTCACAGTGTCATCACTGGGCCTGCAATGTCCCTGGGCCATTTGCAACCTTCCAGGCAGCTATTTTACACATTATGAGTGTTTCAGCTCCAAGGGGGCAAAGTCACTCCTTCTACCCAGGGCTGCGGAGCTCCAAGTAGGGTAAGATTCCAGGTTTTACCCCTGGATGGAAGTGGAAAAAAAAGAACACTTTACGTGCTTCAAAACCGTACACAAGCACCCTCACAGTGTCAGCACTGGGCCTGCAATGTCCCTGGGCCATTTGCAACCTTCCAGGCAGCTATTTTACACATTATGGGTGTTTCAGCTCCAAGGGGGCAAAGTCACTCCTTCTACCCAGGGCTACGGAGCTCCAAGTAGGGTAAGATTCCAGGTTTTCCCCCTGGATGGAAGTGGAAAAAAAAGAACATGTTATGTGCTTCAAAACTGTACACTAGCACCCTCACAGTGCCAGCACTGAGCCTGCAATGTCCCTTGCCCATTTGCAACCTTCCAGGCTGCTATTTTACACATTATGAGTGTTTCAGCTCCAAGGGGGCAAAGTCACTCCTTCTACCCAGGGCTACGGAGCTCCAAGTAGGGTAAGATTCCAGGTTTTCCCCCTGGATGGAAGTGGACAAAAAAGAACACTTTACGTGCTTTTAAACTGTACACAAGCACCCTCACAGTGCCAGCAGTGAGCCTGCAATGTCCCTGGCCCATTTGCAACCTTCCAGGCTGCTATTTTACACATTATGGGTGTTTCAGCTCCAAGGGGGCAAAGTCACTCCTTCTACCCAGGGCTACGGAGCTCCAAGTAGGGTTAGATTCCAGGTTTTCCCCCTGGATGGAAGTGGAAAAAAAAGAACACTTTACGTGCTTCAAAACTGTACACAAGCACCCTCACAGTGTCAGCACTGGGCCTGCAATGTCCCTGGCCCATTTGCAACCTCCAGGCAGCTGTTTTCGACATTAGGCTCCAAGGGGGCAAAGTCACTCCTTCTACCCAGGGCTACGGAGCTCCAAGTAGGGTAAGATTCCAGGTTTTCCCCCTGGATGGAAGTGGGAAAAAAAAAGAACACTTTACGTGCTTTAAAACCGCACACAAGCACCCTCACAGTGCAAGCACTGGGCCTGCAATGTCCCTGGCCCATTTGCAACCTCCAGGCAGCTGTTTTCGACATTAGGCTCCAAGGGGGAAAAGTCACTCCTTCTACCCAGGGCTACGGAGCTCCAAGTAGGGTAAGATTCCAGGTTTTCCCCCTAGATGGAAGTGGAAAAAAATATCATTTTTCGTGCTTCAAAACTGTACACAAGCACCATCACAGTGTCAGCACTGGGCCTGCAATGTCCCTGGGCCATTTGCAACCTTCCAGGCAGCTATTTTACACATTATGGGTGTTTCAGCTCCAAGGGGGAAAAGTCACTCCTTCTACCCAGGGCTGCGGAGCTCCAAGTAGGGTAAGATTCCAGGTTTTCCCCCTTGATGGAAGTGGAAAAAAAAGAACATGTTACGTGCTTCAAAACTGTACACAAGCACCCTCACAGTGTCAGCACTGGGCCTGCAATGTCCCTGGGCCATTTGCAACCTTCCAGGCAGCTATTTTACACATTATGAGTGTTTCAGCTCCAAGGGGGCAAGGTCACTCCTTCTACCCAGGGCTACGGAGCTCCAAGTAGGGTAAGATTCCAGGTTTTCCCCCTGGATGGAAGTGGAGAAAAAAGAACTTGTTACGTGCTTCAAAACTGTACACAAGCACCCTCACAGTGTCAGCACTGGGCCTGCAATGTCCCTGGTCCATTTGTAACCTTCCAGGCAGCTAATTTACACATTATGAGTGTTTCAGCTCCAAGGGGGCAAAGTCACTCCTTCTACCCAGGGCTGCGGTGCTCCAAGTAGGGTAAGATTCCAGGTTTTACCCCTGGATGGAAGTGGAAAAATAAAAGAACACTTTACGTGCTTCAAAACTGTACACAAGCACCCTCACAGTGTCAGCACTGGGCCTGCAATGTCCCTGGCCCATTTGCAACCTCCAGGCAGCTGTTTTCGACATTAGGCTCCAAGGGGGAAAAGTCACTCCTTCTACCCAGGGCTACGGAGCTCCAAGTAGGGTAAGATTCCAGGTTTTCCCCCTGGATGGAAGTGGGAAAAAAAAAGAACACTTTACGTGCTTTAAAACCGCACACAAGCACCCTCACAGTGCAAGCACTGGGCCTGCAATGTCCCTGGCCCATTTGCAACCTCCAGGCAGCTGTTTTCGACATTAGGCTCCAAGGGGGAAAAGTCACTCCTTCTACCCAGGGCTACGGAGCTCCAAGTAGGGTAAGATTCCAGGTTTTCCCCCTAGATGGAAGTGGAAAAAAATATCATTTTTCGTGCTTCAAAACTGTACACAAGCACCATCACAGTGTCAGCACTGGGCCTGCAATGTCCCTGGGCCATTTGCAACCTTCCAGGCAGCTATTTTACACATTATGGGTGTTTCAGCTCCAAGGGGGAAAAGTCACTCCTTCTACCCAGGGCTGCGGAGCTCCAAGTAGGGTAAGATTCCAGGTTTTCCCCCTTGATGGAAGTGGAAAAAAAAGAACATGTTACGTGCTTCAAAACTGTACACAAGCACCCTCACAGTGTCAGCACTGGGCCTGCAATGTCCCTGGGCCATTTGCAACCTTCCAGGCAGCTATTTTACACATTATGAGTGTTTCAGCTCCAAGGGGGCAAGGTCACTCCTTCTACCCAGGGCTACGGAGCTCCAAGTAGGGTAAGATTCCAGGTTTTCCCCCTGGATGGAAGTGGAGAAAAAAGAACTTGTTACGTGCTTCAAAACTGTACACAAGCACCCTCACAGTGTCAGCACTGGGCCTGCAATGTCCCTGGTCCATTTGTAACCTTCCAGGCAGCTAATTTACACATTATGAGTGTTTCAGCTCCAAGGGGGCAAAGTCACTCCTTCTACCCAGGGCTGCGGTGCTCCAAGTAGGGTAAGATTCCAGGTTTTACCCCTGGATGGAAGTGGAAAAATAAAAGAACACTTTACGTGCTTCAAAACTGTACACAAGCACCCTCACAGTGTCAGCACTGGGCCTGCAATGTCCCTGGCCCATTTGCAACCTCCAGGCAGCTGTTTTCGACATTAGGCTCCAAGGGGGAAAAGTCACTCCTTCTACCCAGGGCTACGGAGCTCCAAGTAGGGTAAGATTCCAGGTTTTCCCCCTGGATGGAAGTGGAAAAAAAAAAAGAACACTTTACGTGCTTTAAAACCGCACACAAGCACCCTCACAGTGCAAGCACTGGGCCTGCAATGTCCCTGGCCCATTTGCAACCTCCAGGCAGCTGTTTTCGACATTAGGCTCCAAGGGGGCAAAGTCACTACTTCTACCCAGGGCTACGGAGCTCCAAGTAGGGTAAGATTCCAGGTTTTCCCCCTGGATGGAAGTGGAAAAAAAAGAACACTTTACGTGCTTCAAAGAGGTACACAAGCACCCTCACAGTGTCAGCACTGGGCCTGCAATGTCCCTGGCCCATTTGCAACCTCCAGGCAGCTGTTTTCGACATTAGGCTCCAAGGGGGCAAAGTCACTACTTCTACCCAGGGCTACGGAGCTCCAAGTAGGGTAAGATTCCAGGTTTTCCCCCTGGATGGAAGTGGAGAAAAAAGAACACTTTACGTGCTTTTAAACTGTACACAAGCACCCTCACAGTGCCAGCAGTGAGCCTGCAATGTCCCTGGGCCATTTGCAACCTTCCAGGCAGCTATTTTACACATTATGGGTGTTTCAGCTCCAAGGGGGCAAAGTCACTCCTTCTACCCAGGGCTACGGAGCTCCAAGTAGGGTAAGATTCCAGGTTTTCCCCCTGGATGGAAGTGGAAAAAAAACAAACACTTTACGTGCTTCAAAACCGTACACAAGCACCCTCACAGTGTCAGCACTGGGCCTGCAATGTCCCTGGCCCATTTGCAACCTCCAGGCAGCTGTTTTCGACATTAGGCTCCAAGGGGGAAAAGTCACTCCTTCTACCCAGGGCTACGGAGCTCCAAGTAGGGTAAGATTCCAGGTTTTCCCCCTGGATGGAAGTGGGAAAAAAAAGAACACTTTACGTGCTTCAAAGAGGTACACAAGCACCCTCACAGTGTCAGCACTGGGCCTGCAATGTCCCTGGCCCATTTGCAACCTCCAGGCAGCTGTTTTCGACATTAGGCTCCAAGGGGGCAAAGTCACTACTTCTACCCAGGGCTACGGAGCTCCAAGTAGGGTAAGATTCCAGGTTTTCCCCCTGGATGGAAGTGGAGAAAAAAGAACACTTTACGTGCTTTTAAACTGTACACAAGCACCCTCACAGTGTCAGCGCTGGGCCTGCAATGTCCCTGGGCCATTTGCAACCTTCCAGGCAGCTATTTTACACATTATGGGTGTTTCAGCTCCAAGGGGGCAAAGTCACTCCTTCTACCCAGGGCTACGGAGCTCCAAGTAGGGTAAGATTCCAGGTTTTCCCCCTGGATGGAAGTGGAAAAAAAACAAACACTTTACGTGCTTCAAAACCGTACACAAGCACCCTCACAGTGTCAGCACTGGGCCTGCAATGTCCCTGGCCCATTTGCAACCTCCAGGCAGCTGTTTTCGACATTAGGCTCCAAGGGGGAAAAGTCACTCCTTCTACCCAGGGCTACGGAGCTCCAAGTAGGGTAAGATTCCAGGTTTTCCCCCTGGATGGAAGTGGGAAAAAAAAAGAACACTTTACGTGCTTTAAAACCGCACACAAGCACCCTCACAGTGCAAGCACTGGGCCTGCAATGTCCCTGGCCCATTTGCAACCTCCAGGCAGCTGTTTTCGACATTAGGCTCCAAGGGGGAAAAGTCACTCCTTCTACCCAGGGCTACGGAGCTCCAAGTAGGGTAAGATTCCAGGTTTTCCCCCTAGATGGAAGTGGAAAAAAATATCATTTTTCGTGCTTCAAAACTGTACACAAGCACCATCACAGTGTCAGCACTGGGCCTGCAATGTCCCTGGGCCATTTGCAACCTTCCAGGCAGCTATTTTACACATTATGGGTGTTTCAGCTCCAAGGGGGAAAAGTCACTCCTTCTACCCAGGGCTGCGGAGCTCCAAGTAGGGTAAGATTCCAGGTTTTCCCCCTTGATGGAAGTGGAAAAAAAAGAACATGTTACGTGCTTCAAAACTGTACACAAGCACCCTCACAGTGTCAGCACTGGGCCTGCAATGTCCCTGGGCCATTTGCAACCTTCCAGGCAGCTATTTTACACATTATGAGTGTTTCAGCTCCAAGGGGGCAAGGTCACTCCTTCTACCCAGGGCTACGGAGCTCCAAGTAGGGTAAGATTCCAGGTTTTCCCCCTGGATGGAAGTGGAGAAAAAAGAACTTGTTACGTGCTTCAAAACTGTACACAAGCACCCTCACAGTGTCAGCACTGGGCCTGCAATGTCCCTGGTCCATTTGTAACCTTCCAGGCAGCTAATTTACACATTATGAGTGTTTCAGCTCCAAGGGGGCAAAGTCACTCCTTCTACCCAGGGCTGCGGTGCTCCAAGTAGGGTAAGATTCCAGGTTTTACCCCTGGATGGAAGTGGAAAAATAAAAGAACACTTTACGTGCTTCAAAACTGTACACAAGCACCCTCACAGTGTCAGCACTGGGCCTGCAATGTCCCTGGCCCATTTGCAACCTCCAGGCAGCTGTTTTCGACATTAGGCTCCAAGGGGGAAAAGTCACTCCTTCTACCCAGGGCTACGGAGCTCCAAGTAGGGTAAGATTCCAGGTTTTCCCCCTGGATGGAAGTGGAAAAAAAAAAAGAACACTTTACGTGCTTTAAAACCGCACACAAGCACCCTCACAGTGCAAGCACTGGGCCTGCAATGTCCCTGGCCCATTTGCAACCTCCAGGCAGCTGTTTTCGACATTAGGCTCCAAGGGGGCAAAGTCACTACTTCTACCCAGGGCTACGGAGCTCCAAGTAGGGTAAGATTCCAGGTTTTCCCCCTGGATGGAAGTGGAAAAAAAAGAACACTTTACGTGCTTCAAAGAGGTACACAAGCACCCTCACAGTGTCAGCACTGGGCCTGCAATGTCCCTGGCCCATTTGCAACCTCCAGGCAGCTGTTTTCGACATTAGGCTCCAAGGGGGCAAAGTCACTACTTCTACCCAGGGCTACGGAGCTCCAAGTAGGGTAAGATTCCAGGTTTTCCCCCTGGATGGAAGTGGAGAAAAAAGAACACTTTACGTGCTTTTAAACTGTACACAAGCACCCTCACAGTGCCAGCAGTGAGCCTGCAATGTCCCTGGCCCATTTGCAACCTTCCAGGCTGCTATTTTTCACATTATGAGTGTTTCAGCTCCAAGGGGGCAAAGTCACTCCTTCTACCCAGGGCTACGGAGCTCCAAGTAGGGTTAGATTCCAGGTTTTCCCCTTGAATGGAAGTGGAAAAAAAAAAGAACACTTTACGTGCTTTAAAACCGCACACAAGCACCCTCACAGTGCCAGCACTGAGCCTGCAATGTCGCTGGCCCATTTGCGACCTTCCAGGCTGCTATTTTACACATTATGAGTGTTTCAGCTCCAAGGGGGCAAAGTCACTCCTTCTACCCAGGGCTGCGGAGCTCCAAGTAGGGTAAGATTCCAGGTTTTCCCCCTGGATGGAAGTGGAAAAAAAAGAACACTTTACGTGCTTCAAAGAGGTACACAAGCACCCTCACAGTGTCAGCACTGGGCCTGCAATGTCCCTGGCCCATTTGCAACCTCCAGGCAGCTGTTTTCGACATTAGGCTCCAAGGGGGCAAAGTCACTCCTTCTACCCAGGGCTACGGAGCTCCAAGTAGGGTAAGATTCCAGGTTTTCCCCCTGGATGGAAGTGGAGAAAAAAGAACACTTTACGTCCTTCAAAACTGTACACAAGCACCCTCACAGTGTCAGCACTGGGCCTGCAATGTCCCTGGGCCATTTGCAACCTTCCAGGCAGCTATTTTACACATTATGGGTGTTTCAGCTCCAAGGGGGCAAAGTCACTCCTTCTACCCAGGGCTACGGAGCTCCAAGTAGGGTAAGATTCCAGGTTTTCCCCCTGGATGGAAGTGGAAAAAAAACAACACTTTACATGATTCCAAAAGGTACACAAGCACCCTCACAATGTCAGTACTGGGCCTGCAATGTCCCTGGGCTCATTTGTAACCTCCAGGCAGCTATTTTACACATTATGTGTGTTTCAGCTCCGAGGGGGCAACATCACTCCTTCTACCCAGGGCTACGGAGCTCCAAGTCGGGTAAGATTCCAGGTTTTCTCCCTTGTATGCAGGTGAACAAAATAATAGTTTACATGGTTAAATAAGGTAGGCAGGCACCTTCACTGTATCAGCGGTGTGCATTCAGTGAGTTTGGCCCGTTTCTATCCTCCTGGCTCCTGTTTCCCCTCTCGCTGGGCACACGAAGGCTTGTGTTATTTCTGCAGTTTATAAAACGTTGTTTCACGGGTGCCAAGAACCCCATTGTGGTGCCCCACGAGTCATTCGGTACAGAAGCACGCTACGATTGATATGCTATCTTTTCTGACCACAAACGTTAAGACTGTGTAGGTGAAAATGGGCTCGGGGACAAAGTTTTCTGACACAAAGGCATCAGCCATCGGAGGAGTGTGGAGTCTACCAGCTGACTAAAAGCCGGTGGCAGCGCGCTGAAACGAGAGGAGAGCACGCATAGGAAAGGGATGAAGTTGGGCTTCTTTTGATGTATAAATGAAAGCCCAGTTCTAACGTTTACTGTTTTAAAACATAGATAATCTGATGAGAGGAAACACAAAAGCCAGCTCGGAGCAGAGAGCCGAGTGTGCCGCGAACAGCCTCCCCTCCTGGGGACCAATCAGGAGGTGGCTCCTCCCTATATATGCGCGGAGCTCCGGCGGGAGGGACATTTCTCATCTGTGCTAGCGCCTCGACTCTCTGTACCATGGCTGAAACCGCTCCAGCTGCCGCGGCCCCTCCCGCTGAAGTAGCCCCCAAGAAGAAGGCGAAGAAGGCGGCGGGGCCGTCTAAGGCCAAGAAGCCCGCGGGACCCAGCGTCGCCGAGCTCATCCTGAAGGCGGTCACCGCCTCTGCCGAGAGGAAGGGGGTCTCCCTGGCGGCGCTGAAGAAGGTGCTGAGCGCCGACGGCTACGATGTGGACAAGAACAAGAGCCGCGTCAAGGCCGCCCTCAAGGGCCTGGTCAGCAAGGGCGCCCTGGCCCAGCTGAAGGGCACCGGCGCCTCCGGCTCCTTCAAGGTGAACAAGAAGCAGCTGGAGGGCAAGAAGGCGGCCAAGAAACCAGCGGCCAAGAAACCAGCGGCCAAGAAAGCCGCCCCGGCCGCCAAGAAGCCCAAGAAGGCCCCCGCGGGGGTGAAGAAGAGCCCCAAGAAGCCCAAAGCTGCCCCGGCCAAGAAGGCTGCCAAGAGTCCCGCGAAAGCAAAGGCGGCCAAGCCCAAGGCAGCCAAGAAAAGCCCCGCCAAGGTGGTGAAACCCAAGGCGGCCAAACCCAAAGCAGCCAAGCCCAAAAAGGCAGCGCCCAAGAAGAAGTAAGGGCTCCTGCCAGACACTGCGAACACAAGGGCTCTTTTAAGAGCCACCCACCCGGTCTAGAAGAGAGCCTGTTCACCCCCCAGCCCCGCGCACGCCGTGCCCCGCTCCCCAGCCATAAACGGCACCGTGAAATCCCGGCGCGCCTCTCCGCGCTCGAGCGCCGCGTGTGATCTTGGGCGGATGCTCGCACGGAGGTTATTATAACTCCTTGATAGTTTTAAGGCTAACTATACGTGTGGGAGGTACTAGACCTCGGTGGATGACACATTCGGGTGATTACGTGTGTGCTTAGCCGCAAACACTATGTCCGAGGCGGACTGGGAATAGTGTCTGCTTGAAGCAGACGAGTGTGCGCCTTAAATCCGTAGGAGGTAACGGCGTGTGCCAGGGTGACCAAAGGGGCTATAACACCGTGGGCTTGTCCCCCGCAGGTGACCGAGACGGGGAGGGGGTGACTGGTGGGGCGGCAGCTAGCCGGGGGGGCAAGGGGGAGAAGACCTGCCCAAAACGCGGGCTTTTTCGGCTCGGGGTACATGAACCAATCGGGGGGCTGCTTTCCATTTTGACCACATTTCATTGGCTATAGCCAGCCACGAGCCGCCTCTTCAGTGAGTAACCAATCCTTGCTATTTCCAAACTTGGGCCCGTGGTTTCAACCAATCAGAGCAGCCCTCCGTCTCCCAGGGCATAAATAGGCCTCTGTGCGAGGCAGGCCCCATTCCTTCTCGCCCGCCGCGCAGAGAAAGCTCCGTCTTCGCCATGGCCCGCACCAAGCAGACCGCCCGCAAGTCCACCGGAGGGAAGGCGCCTCGCAAGCAGCTGGCCACCAAGGCTGCCCGCAAGAGCGCGCCTGCCACCGGAGGAGTCAAGAAGCCTCACCGCTACAGGCCCGGGACCGTGGCTCTCCGCGAGATCCGCCGCTACCAGAAGTCCACCGAGCTGCTCATCCGCAAGCTGCCCTTCCAGCGCCTGGTGCGGGAGATCGCGCAGGACTTCAAGACCGACCTGCGCTTCCAGAGCTCGGCCGTCATGGCCCTGCAGGAGGCCAGCGAGGCCTACCTGGTCGGGCTCTTTGAGGACACCAACTTGTGCGCCATCCACGCCAAGAGGGTCACCATCATGCCCAAGGACATTCAGCTGGCCCGTCGTATCCGCGGCGAGAGGGCCTAAGGACCGACCCTAACCGACACCACATATACCACAAGGGCTCTTCTAAGAGCCACCACCTTGTCACGTAGGAGCTGTTCATATCCGTGTGTTGTACACGGGGGGAGGCGGGGGCGAAAGGAAGGTGTTGGTAGGCACCGGTACTCATTAACTCATACCGGCACTCGGAAAGCAGAGCGCCTCCTTTTCATATGATAAAGTGCTTTGTTTGGCAGACGGGTTGTGCAGCGACCGGCACCTCGCAAGCCGGGGCTGTGTGGTGTCTGTGCTACTTTTAAACCCCCGGTAATCTTGTCCGGCTTCAGCAGAGGGAGCGCCTGCTCGGGGGCGACTTGTAGCCGCTCTCGTCTCCCTTGGTTTTTAAGTACGAACGGAACGTGCCCCGTGCAAACTTTACACACTTCTCCCCTAACGTGGAAAGCAATAGCGGGACCGTCCGTGCGGGTCAAACGCTATTACATTACAGCGCTTAGTGACACTTTATCCCCAACAAAGCCTGTTCACATAGACGTTTTATTAGGAAGGGCGCTCTGCTCTACCGTCCCTCGCTCTGCTGCAGGCCCCGTCAGAGCGGGACCTAATGCGCACCACACTACGCTTCATTCATAAGACACGCTAAGGGTACCTCTTCACCGATAATATCCGCACAGCAGCTCTTAGAGGAAAAAGTGTTGGCCCTTAAAAGAGCCCTTGTGTTAATTGGAGATGTGCCTCGAAGCCTTACTTGGCGCTAGTGTACTTGGTGACGGCCTTGGTGCCCTCGGACACGGCGTGCTTGGCCAGCTCTCCGGGGAGCAGCAGGCGCACGGCGGTCTGGATCTCCCGGGAGGTGATGGTGCGCCGCTGGTTGTAGTGAGCCAGGCGGGAAGCCTCCCCGGCGATGCGCTCAAAGATGTCGTTGACGAAGGAGTTCATGATGCCCATGGCCTTGGAGGAGATGCCGGTGTCGGGGTGCACCTGCTTCATCACTTTGTAAATGTAGATAGCGTAGCTCTCCTTCCTGGTCCTCTTGCGCTTCTTGCCGTCCTTCTTGGGCGGCTTGGACAGCGCTTTCTTGGAGCCCTTCTTGGGAGCCGGCGCGGACTTGGCTGGTTCAGGCATGATCGACACTGGGCAGGCGCTCGCTGTGCAATCAGGAGAAATGCGGAAGCTGCGCCCGGGCTGCTGTACTTATAGGCTGGGCGTGTAAAGCAGCTGCTTGTTCCATTCTCCGTTCCCATTGGTAGGCACAACCGGCACCCCCTCCGTCCTCATCTTAATACGCGCCTTTCACTTCTGTAATTCTGATTGGTGGAGTAGGTTATTCCTTCCTCCAATGTGGGCCTCAGAGCCTAGCGGGCAACCAATCAGAGACGACCCGGAGTCTTTATATGACCGGGGTCCGGAGCACGCAGGGATAGTCTCTCTGTCTTCTTAGCCCGAGAACCTACAGCAGCTGCTCGCCATGTCTGGACGCGGAAAGCAAGGAGGCAAGGCCCGCGCTAAGGCCAAGACACGCTCTTCCAGAGCCGGACTGCAGTTCCCTGTGGGCCGTGTGCACAGGCTGCTCCGAAAGGGAAGCTACGCCGAGCGGGTCGGCGCCGGTGCCCCCGTCTATCTGGCTGCAGTCCTGGAGTACCTGACGGCCGAGATCCTCGAGCTGGCCGGCAACGCGGCCCGGGACAACAAGAAGACCCGCATCATCCCCAGGCACCTCCAGCTCGCCATCCGCAACGACGAGGAGCTCAACAAGCTGCTGGGCAGAGTCACCATCGCCCAGGGAGGCGTCCTGCCAAACATCCAGGCCGTGCTGCTGCCCAAGAAAACCGAGAGCCACAAGGCTGGGGGCAAAGCAAGCAAGTGAAGCGCCGCAGCCTCACTGACGAACCACCGTATAAATACATTATAAACACAAGGGCTCTTTTCAGGGCCGCACACAGATTCCATCAAAGAGCTTATCCCTTCTAAGTCTCACTTTTGCCGGCTTCTTTAAATTCAGCGCTCGCACCTTCGCCTCACCGGGCGGCGTGTCCGACCCTCCGGCGATGCACGTTAATAATGTTAACACAGCCGCTAAGGCTACCTTGCGGTCCATACTTTTTATTCATTTTTATACATATATATTTTTCAGTTTGCGGGCACGCCGCTACCGGGCGCGGGGTGTGGACGTGTGCATGTTGTGGCTGCACGCACGCAGCGCGGTGGCGCCGGGGAGGGCTTCGGTGCGCTGGCCCCATTGAGACATTTGAGAGCGGTCGGAGGGGGACCCCGGGTTAGGGTTGCTTCAGGCCGGAACAACCAGCGAGGGGCTTGGGTGCTTTGCACCGTTCCGTTTGCGTGGCTGGAACGCCGGTGGCGTGTGAGGAGGGAAGAGCAGAAGCTGCGGAGCCCGCCCGCCCGCAGGCGAGCCCAGGACAAAGGGGCGCTGGGAGCCCGCGCTTTTTCAAACGGCAGCGGCCGCTCGGGGCCCGCTCTCTGCAGAGGGCGGGCCGGGCAGCGGCTCTCCCGCCTCTCGGTCTCACACGTCAGAGTCTCCCTCGCCGGTCCGCAGCTGCTCCATATAAGCAGCCGTTCTCGGGCTGCTGCTCGTATTTCTGCTTCGACCGAGAAGAGAGCATGTCTGGACGCGGCAAAGGAGGAAAGGGGCTCGGCAAAGGCGGTGCCAAGAGGCACAGGAAGGTGCTCCGCGACAACATCCAGGGCATCACCAAGCCCGCCATTCGCCGCCTGGCTCGCCGCGGCGGTGTCAAGCGCATCTCCGGCCTCATCTACGAGGAGACCCGCGGTGTGCTGAAGGTTTTCCTGGAGAACGTCATCCGGGACGCCGTCACCTATACCGAGCACGCCAAGAGAAAGACCGTCACCGCCATGGATGTGGTGTACGCCCTGAAGCGCCAGGGACGTACTCTCTACGGATTTGGCGGTTAAACACCACTCGCCGAGAACGCACAAAAAAACAACCTAAAGGCCCTTCTGAGGGCCGCCCACTGGATCATAACAGAGCTGTGTGTATACGACACCATTTTATTACATTTTCCCTGCCGGGTTGGGCTGCTCTCCAGGCCCATACCCAATTTCTTTACACCTTCCCGTATTTTCGACTATTAAGCCCCCACAGGGTGGGGGCTTACAAATGCGGGTAAAGAACAAAAAGTCGAGTTATCCCGGCCGGCTGGCACTCCGGCCATCTGGTCGCACATCACGCTGAGCCATCTGGTTGCACACGTGGCCGACCAGATGGCCGGAGTGCCAGCCGGCCGGGATAACTCGACTTTTTGTTCCTCACACGCTTTTGTAAGCCCCCACACTGTGGGGGCTTAATAGTCGAGAATATGTGTACATGTTTCCTTTTTCAGCTCCAAGGGGGCAAAGTCACTCCTTCTACCCAGGGCTGCGGAGCTCCAAGTAGGGTAAGATTCAAGGTTTTCCCCCTGGATGGAAGTGGGGAAAAAAAAAAGAACATTTTACGTGCTTCAAAACCGTACACAAGCACCCTCACAGTGCCAGCACTGGGCCTGCAATGTCCCTGGCCCATTTGCAACCTCCAGGCAGCTGTTTTCGACATTAGGCTCCAAGGGGGCAAAGTCACTCCTTCTACCCAGGGCTACGGAGCTCCAAGTAGGGTAAGATTCCAGGTTTTCCCCCTGGATGGAAGTGGACAAAAAAGAACACTTTACGTGCTTTTAAACTGTACACAAGCACCCTCACAGTGCCAGCAGTGAGCCTGCAATGTCCCTGGCCCATTTGCAACCTTCCAGGCTGTTATTTTACACATTATGGGTGTTTCAGCTCCAAGGGGGCAAAGTCACTCCTTCTACCCAGGGCTACGGAGCTCCAAGTAGGGTAAGATTCCAGGTTTTCCCCCTGGATGGAAGTGGGAAAAAAAAGAACACTTTACGTGCTTTAAAACCGCACACAAGCACCCTCACAGTGCAAGCACTGGGCCTGCAATGTCCCTGGCCCATTTGCAAGCTCCAGGCAGCTGTTTTCGACATTAGGCTCCAAGGGGGCAAAGTCACTCCTTCTACCCAGGGCTACGGAGCTCCAAGTAGGGTAAGATTCCAGGTTTTCCCCCTGGATGGAAGTGGAGAAAAAAGAACACTTTACGTGCTTTTAAACTGTACACAAGCACCCTCACAGTGCCAGCAGTGAGCCTGCAATGTCCCTGGCCCATTTGCAACCTTCCAGGCTGCTATTTTACACATTATGAGTGTTTCAGCTCCAAGGGGGCAAAGTCACTCCTTCTACCCAGGGCTACGGAGCTCCAAGTCGGGTAAGATTCCAGGTTTTCCCCCTGGATGGAAGTGGGGAAAAAAAAGAACACTTTACGTGCTTTAAAACAGCACACAAGCACCCTCACAGTGCCAGCACTGGGCCTGCAATGTCCCTGGCCCATTTGCAACCTTCCAGGCAGCTATTTTACACATTATGGGTGTTTCAGCTCCAAGGGGGAAAAGTCACTCCTTCTACCCAGGGCTGCGGAGCTCCAAGTAGGGTAAGATTCCAGGTTTTCCCCCTGGATGGAAGTGGAGTAAAAAGAACACTTTACGTGCTTCAAAACGGTACACAAGCACCCTCACAGCGTCAGCACTGGGCCTGCAATGTCCCTGGCCCATTTGCAACCTCCAGGCAGCTGTTTTCGACATTAGGCTCCAAGGGGGCAAAGTCACTCCTTCTACCCAGGGCTACGGAGCTCCAAGTAGGGTAAGATTCCAGGTTTTCCCCCTGGATGGAAGTGGAGTAAAAAGAACACTTTACGTGCTTCAAAACGGTACACAAGCACCCTCACAGTGTCAGCACTGGGCCTGCAATGTCCCTGGCCCATTTGCAACCTCCAGGCAGCTGTTTTCGACATTAGGCTCCAAGGGGGCAAAGTCACTCCTTCTACCCAGGGCTACGGAGCTCCAAGTAGGGTAAGATTCCAGGTTTTCCCCCTGGATGGAAGTGGGAAAAAAAAGAACACTTTACGTGCTTTTAAACTGTACACAAGCACCCTCACAGTGTCATCACTGGGCCTGCAATGTCCCTGGGCCATTTGCAACCTTCCAGGCAGCTATTTTACACATTATGGGTGTTTCAGCTCCAAGGGGGCAAAGTCACTCCTTCTACCCAGGGCTACGGAGCTCCAAGCAGGGTAAGATTCCAGGTTTTCCCCCTGGATGGAAGTGGGACAAAAAGAACACTTTACGTGCTTCAAAGAGGTACACAAGCACCCTCACAGTGTCAGCACTGGGCCTGCAGTGTCCCTGGGCCCATTTGTAACCTTCCAGGCAGCTATTTTACACATTATGAGTGTTTCAGCTCCAAGGGGGCAAAGTCACTCCTTCTACACAGGGCTACGGAGCTCCAAGTAGGGTAAGATTCCAGGTTTTCCCCCTGGATGGAAGTGGAAAAAAAAGAACACTTTACGTGCTTCAAAACTGTACACAAGCACCCTCACAGTGTCAGCACTGGGCCTGCAATGTCCCTGGGCCATTTGCTACCTTCCAGGCAGCTATTTTACACATTATGGGTGTTTCAGCTCCAAGGGGGGCAAAGTCACTCCTTCTACACAGGGCTACGGAGCTCCAAGTAGGGTAAGATTCCAGGTTTTCCCCCTGGATGGAAGTGGAGAAAAAAGAACACTTTACGTGCTTCAAAACTGTACACAAGCACCCTCACAGTGTCAGCACTGGGCCTGCAATGTCCCTGGGCCATTTGCTACCTTCCAGGCAGCTATTTTACACATTATGGGTGTTTCAGCTCCAAGGGGGGCAAAGTCACTCCTTCTACCCAGGGCTACGGAGCTCCAAGTAGGGTAAGATTCCAGGTTTTCCCCCTGGATGGAAGTGGAGAAAAAAGAACACTTTACGTGCTTCAAAACTGTACACAAGCACCCTCACAGCGTCAGCACTGGGCCTGCAATGTCCCTGGGTCATTTGCAACCTTCCAGGCAGCTATTTTACACATTATGGGTGTTTCAGCTCCAAGGGGGCAAAGTCACTCCTTCTACCCAGGGCTACGGAGCTCCAAGTAGGGTAAGATTCCAGGTTTTCCCCCTGGATGGAAGTGGAGAAAAAAGAACACTTTACGTGCTTCATAACTGTACACAAGCACCCTCACAGTGTCAGCACTGGGCCTGCAATGTCCCTGGGCCATTTGCAACCTTCCAGGCAGCTATTTTACACATTATGGGTGTTTCAGCTCCAAGGGGGCAAAGTCACTCCTTCTACCCAGGGCTACGGAGCTCCAAGTAGGGTTAGATTCCAGGTTTTCCCCCTGGATGGAAGTGGAAAAAAAAGAACACTTTACGTGCTTCAAAACTGTACACAAGCACCCTCACAGTGTCAGCACTGGGCCTGCAATGTCCCTAGCCCATTTGCAACCTCCAGGCAGCTGTTTTCGACATTAGGCTCCAAGGGGGCAAAGTCACTCCTTCTACCCAGGGCTACGGAGCTCCAAGTAGGGTAAGATTCCAGGTTTTCCCCCTGGATGGAAGTGGGAAAAAAAAAGAACACTTTACGTGCTTTAAAACCGCACACAAGCACCCTCACGGTGCAAGCACTGGGCCTGCAATGTCCCTGGCCCATTTGCAACCTCCAGGCAGCTGTTTTCGACATTAGGCTCCAAGGGGGAAAAGTCACTCCTTCTACACAGGGCTACGGAGCTCCAAGTAGGGTAAGATTCCAGGTTTTCCCCCTAGATGGAAGTGGAAAAAAAGATCATTTTTCGTGCTTCAAAACTGTACACAAGCACCATCACAGTGTCAGCACTGGGCCTGCAGTGTCCCTGGGCCATTTGCAACCTTCCAGGCAGCTATTTTACACATTATGGGTGTTTCAGCTCCAAGGGGGAAAAGTCACTCCTTCTACCCAGGGCTGCGGAGCTCCAAGTAGGGTAAGATTCCAGGTTTTCCCCCTTGATGGAAGTGGAAAAAAAAGAACATGTTACGTGCTTCAAAACTGTACACAAGCACCCTCACAGTGTCAGCACTGGGCCTGCAATGTCCCTGGGCCATTTGCTACCTTCCAGGCAGCTATTTTACACATTATGGGTGTTTCAGCTCCAAGGGGGCAAAGTCACTCCTTCTACCCAGGGCTACGGAGCTCCAAGTAGGGTAAGATTCCAGGTTTTGCCCCTGGATGGAAGTGGAAAAAAAAGAACACTTTAAGGCCCGTATTTATACTTTTTTTAGCGCCGCATTTGCGCCGCTTTTTGACGGCTAACGGCGCAAACCTACAAAATACAATGGTATTTTGCAAGTTTGCGCCGTTTTTGCGTCAAAAAACGACGCAAATGCGGCGCTAAAAAAAGTATAAATACGGGCCTAAGTGCTTTAAAACCGCACACAAGCACCCTCACAGTGCCAGCAGTGAGCCTGCAATGTCCCTGGCCCATTTGCAACCTTCCAGGCAGCTATTTTACACATTATGGGTGTTTCAGCTCCCAGGGGGCAAAGTCACTCCTTCTACCCAGGGCTACGGAGCTCCAAGTAGGGTAAGATTCCAGGTTTTCCCCCTGGATGGAAGTGGAGAAAAAAGAACACTTTACGTGCTTCAAAACTGTACACAAGCACCCTCACAGTGTCAGCACTGGGCCTGCAATGTCCCTGGCCCATTTGCAACCTCCAGGCAGCTGTTTTCGACATTAGGCTCCAAGGGGGAAAAGTCACTCCTTCTACCCAGGGCTACGGAGCTCCAAGTAGGGTAAGATTCCAGGTTTTCCCCCTAGATGGAAGTGGAAAAAAAGATCATTTTTCGTGCTTCAAAACTGTACACAAGCACCATCACAGTGTCAGCACTGGGCCTGCAATGTCCCTGGGCCATTTGCAACCTTCCAGGCAGCTATTTTACACATTATGGGTGTTTCAGCTCCAAGAGGGAAAAGTCACTCCTTCTACCCAGGGCTACGGAGCTCCAAGTAGGGTAAGATTCCAGGTTTTCCCCCTGGATGGAAGTGGAAAAAAAAGAACACTTTACGTGCTTCAAAACGGTACACAAGCACCCTCACAGTGTCAGCACTGGGCCTGCAATGTCCCTGGCCCATTTGCAAGCTCCAGGCAGCTGTTTTCGACATTAGGCTCCAAGGGGGAAAAGTCACTCCTTCTACCCAGGGCTACGGAGCTCCAAGTAGGGTAAGATTCCAGGTTTTCCCCCTGGATGGAAGTGGGGAAAAAAAAGAACACTTTACGTGCTTTAAAACCGCACACAAGCACCCTCACAGTGCAAGCACTGGGCCTGCAATGTCCCTGGCCCATTTGCAACCTCCAGGCAGCTGTTTTCGACATTAGGCTCCAAGGGGGCAAAGTCACTCCTTCTACCCAGGGCTACGGAGCTCCAAGTAGGGTAATATTCCAGGTTTTCCCCCTGGATGGAAGTGGAAAAAAAAAGAACACTTTACGTGCTTCAAAATGTTACACAAGCACCCTCACAGTGTCAGCGCTGGGCCTGCAATGTCCCTGGGCCATTTGCAATCTTCCAGGCAGCTATTTTACACATTATGGGTGTTTCAGCTCCAAGGGGGCAAAGTCACTCCTTCTACCCAGGGCTACGGAGCTCCAAGTAGGGTAAGATTCCAGGATTTCCCCCTGGATGGAAGTTGGAAAAAAAGAACACTTTACGTGCTTCAAAACGGTACACAAGCACCCTCACAGTGTCAGCACTGGGCCTGCAATGTCCCTGGCCCATTTGCAACCTCCAGGCAGCTGTTTTCGACATTAGGCTCCAAGGGGGAAAAGTCACTCCTTCTACCCAGGGCTACGGAGCTCCAAGTAGGGTAAGATTCCAGGTTTTCCCCCTAGATGGAAGTGGAAAAAAAGATCATTTTTCGTGCTTCAAAACTGTACACAAGCACCATCACAGTGTCAGCACTGGGCCTGCAATGTCCCTGGGCCATTTGCAACCTTCCAGGCAGCTATTTTACACATTATGGGTGTTTCAGCTCCAAGAGGGAAAAGTCACTCCTTCTACCCAGGGCTACGGAGCTCCAAGTAGGGTAAGATTCCAGGTTTTCCCCCTGGATGGAAGTGGAAAAAAAAGAACATGTTACGTGCTTCAAAACTGTACACTAGCACCCTCACAGTGCCAGCACTGAGCCTGCAATGTCCCTTGCCCATTTGCAACCTTCCAGGCTGCTATTTTACACATTATGAGTGTTTCAGCTCCAAGGGGGCAAAGTCACTCCTTCTACCCAGGGCTACGGAGCTCCAAGTAGGGTAAGATTCCAGGTTTTCCCCCTGGATGGAAGTGGACAAAAAAGAACACTTTACGTGCTTTTAAACTGTACACAAGCACCCTCACAGTGCCAGCAGTGAGCCTGCAATGTCCCTGGCCCATTTGCAACCTTCCAGGCTGCTATTTTACACATTATGAGTGTTTCAGCTCCAAGGGGGCAAAGTCACTCCTTCTACCCAGGGCTACGGAGCTCCAAGTCGGGTAAGATTCCAGGTTTTCCCCCTGGATGGAAGTGGGGAAAAAAAAGAACACTTTACGTGCTTTAAAACAGCACACAAGCACCCTCACAGTGCCAGCACTGGGCCTGCAATGTCCCTGGCCCATTTGCAACCTTCCAGGCAGCTATTTTACACATTATGGGTGTTTCAGCTCCAAGGGGGAAAAGTCACTCCTTCTACCCAGGGCTGCGGAGCTCCAAGTAGGGTAAGATTCCAGGTTTTCCCCCTGGATGGAAGTGGAAAAAAAAGAACACTTTACGTGCTTTTAAACTGTACACAAGCACCCTCACAGTGTCATCACTGGGCCTGCAATGTCCCTGGGCCATTTGCACCCTTCCAGGCAGCTATTTTACACATTATGAGTGTTTCAGCTCCAAGGGGGCAAAGTCACTCCTTCTACCCAGGGCTACGGAGCTCCAAGTAGGGTAAGATTCCAGGTTTTCCCCCTGGATGGAAGTGGAAAAAAAAGAACACTTTACGTGCTTCAAAACGGTACACAAGCACCCTCACAGTGTCAGCACTGGGCCTGCAATGTCCCTGGCCCATTTGCAACCTCCAGGCAGCTGTTTTCGACATTAGGCTCCAAGGGGGAAAAGTCACTCCTTCTACCCAGGGCTACGGAGCTCCAAGTAGGGTAAGATTCCAGGTTTTCCCCCTAGATGGAAGTGGAAAAAAAGATCATTTTTCGTGCTTCAAAACTGTACACAAGCACCATCACAGTGTCAGCACTGGGCCTGCAATGTCCCTGGGCCATTTGCAACCTTCCAGGCAGCTATTTTACACATTATGGGTGTTTCAGCTCCAAGAGGGAAAAGTCACTCCTTCTACCCAGGGCTACGGAGCTCCAAGTAGGGTAAGATTACAGGTTTTCCCCCTGGATGGAAGTGGAAAAAAAAGAACACTTTACGTGCTTCAAAACGGTACACAAGCACCCTCACAGTGTCAGCACTGGGCCTGCAATGTCCCTGGCCCATTTGCAACCTCCAGGCAGCTGTTTTCGACATTAGGCTCCAAGGGGGAAAAGTCACTCCTTCTACCCAGGGCTACGGAGCTCCAAGTAGGGTAAGATTCCAGGTTTTCCCCCTAGATGGAAGTGGAAAAAAAGATCATTTTTCGTGCTTCAAAACTGTACACAAGCACCATCACAGTGTCAGCACTGGGCCTGCAATGTCCCTGGGCCATTTGCAACCTTCCAGGCAGCTATTTTACACATTATGGGTGTTTCAGCTCCAAGAGGGAAAAGTCACTCCTTCTACCCAGGGCTACGGAGCTCCAAGTAGGGTAAGATTCCAGGTTTTCCCCCTTGATGGAAGTGGAAAAAAAAGAACATGTTACGTGCTTCAAAACTGTACACAAGCACCCTCACAGTGTCAGCACTGGGCCTGCAATGTCCCTGGGCCATTTGCTACCTTCCAGGCAGCTATTTTACACATTATGGGTGTTTCAGCTCCAAGGGGGCAAAGTCACTCCTTCTACCCAGGGCTACGGAGCTCCAAGTAGGGTAAGATTCCAGGTTTTGCCCCTGGATGGAAGTGGAAAAAAAAGAACACTTTAAGGCCCGTATTTATACTTTTTTTAGCGCCGCATTTGCGCCGCTTTTTGACGGCTAACGGCGCAAACCTACAAAATACAATGGTATTTTGCAAGTTTGCGCCGTTTTTGCGTCAAAAAACGACGCAAATGCGGCGCTAAAAAAAGTATAAATACGGGCCTAAGTGCTTTAAAACCGCACACAAGCACCCTCACAGTGCCAGCAGTGAGCCTGCAATGTCCCTGGCCCATTTGCAACCTTCCAGGCAGCTATTTTACACATTATGGGTGTTTCAGCTCCCAGGGGGCAAAGTCACTCCTTCTACCCAGGGCTACGGAGCTCCAAGTAGGGTAAGATTCCAGGTTTTCCCCCTGGATGGAAGTGGAGAAAAAAGAACACTTTACGTGCTTCAAAACTGTACACAAGCACCCTCACAGTGTCAGCACTGGGCCTGCAATGTCCCTGGCCCATTTGCAACCTCCAGGCAGCTGTTTTCGACATTAGGCTCCAAGGGGGAAAAGTCACTCCTTCTACCCAGGGCTACGGAGCTCCAAGTAGGGTAAGATTCCAGGTTTTCCCCCTAGATGGAAGTGGAAAAAAAGATCATTTTTCGTGCTTCAAAACTGTACACAAGCACCATCACAGTGTCAGCACTGGGCCTGCAATGTCCCTGGGCCATTTGCAACCTTCCAGGCAGCTATTTTACACATTATGGGTGTTTCAGCTCCAAGAGGGAAAAGTCACTCCTTCTACCCAGGGCTACGGAGCTCCAAGTAGGGTAAGATTCCAGGTTTTCCCCCTGGATGGAAGTGGAAAAAAAAGAACACTTTACGTGCTTCAAAACGGTACACAAGCACCCTCACAGTGTCAGCACTGGGCCTGCAATGTCCCTGGCCCATTTGCAAGCTCCAGGCAGCTGTTTTCGACATTAGGCTCCAAGGGGGAAAAGTCACTCCTTCTACCCAGGGCTACGGAGCTCCAAGTAGGGTAAGATTCCAGGTTTTCCCCCTGGATGGAAGTGGGGAAAAAAAAGAACACTTTACGTGCTTTAAAACCGCACACAAGCACCCTCACAGTGCAAGCACTGGGCCTGCAATGTCCCTGGCCCATTTGCAACCTCCAGGCAGCTGTTTTCGACATTAGGCTCCAAGGGGGCAAAGTCACTCCTTCTACCCAGGGCTACGGAGCTCCAAGTAGGGTAATATTCCAGGTTTTCCCCCTGGATGGAAGTGGAAAAAAAAAGAACACTTTACGTGCTTCAAAATGTTACACAAGCACCCTCACAGTGTCAGCGCTGGGCCTGCAATGTCCCTGGGCCATTTGCAATCTTCCAGGCAGCTATTTTACACATTATGGGTGTTTCAGCTCCAAGGGGGCAAAGTCACTCCTTCTACCCAGGGCTACGGAGCTCCAAGTAGGGTAAGATTCCAGGATTTCCCCCTGGATGGAAGTTGGAAAAAAAGAACACTTTACGTGCTTCAAAACGGTACACAAGCACCCTCACAGTGTCAGCACTGGGCCTGCAATGTCCCTGGCCCATTTGCAACCTCCAGGCAGCTGTTTTCGACATTAGGCTCCAAGGGGGAAAAGTCACTCCTTCTACCCAGGGCTACGGAGCTCCAAGTAGGGTAAGATTCCAGGTTTTCCCCCTAGATGGAAGTGGAAAAAAAGATCATTTTTCGTGCTTCAAAACTGTACACAAGCACCATCACAGTGTCAGCACTGGGCCTGCAATGTCCCTGGGCCATTTGCAACCTTCCAGGCAGCTATTTTACACATTATGGGTGTTTCAGCTCCAAGAGGGAAAAGTCACTCCTTCTACCCAGGGCTACGGAGCTCCAAGTAGGGTAAGATTCCAGGTTTTCCCCCTGGATGGAAGTGGAAAAAAAAGAACACTTTACGTGCTTCAAAACGGTACACAAGCACCCTCACAGTGTCAGCACTGGGCCTGCAATGTCCCTGGCCCATTTGCAACCTTCCAGGCAGCTATTTTACACATTATGGGTGTTTCAGCTCCAAGGGGGCAAAGTCACTCCTTCTACCCAGGGCTGCGGAGCTCCAAGTAGGGTAAGATTCCAGGTTTTCCCCCTGGATGGAAGTGGAAAAAAAAAAACACTTTACGTGTTTCAAAAATGTACACAAGCACCCTCTCAGTGCCAGCACTGGGCCTGCAATGTCCCTGGCCCATTTGCAACCTCCAGGCAGCTGTTTTCGACATTAGGCTCCAAGGAGGCAAAGTCACTCCTTCTACCCAGGGCTACGGAGCTCCAAGTAGGGTAAGATTCCAGGTTTTCCCCCTGGATGGAAGTGGAAAAAAAAGAACACTTTACGTGCTTCAAAACGGTACACAAGCACCCTCACAGTGTCAGCACTGGGCCTGCAATGTCCCTGGCCCATTTGCAACCTCCAGGCAGCTGTTTTCGACATTAGGCTCCAAGGGGGCAAAGTCACTCCTTCTACCCAGGGCTACGGAGCTCCAAGTAGGGTAAGATTCCAGGTTTTCCCCCTGGATGGAAGTGGAGAAAAAAGAACACTTTACGTGCTTCAAAACTGTACACAAGCACCCTCACAGTGTCAGCACTGGGCCTGCAATGTCCCTGGGCCATTTGCTACCTTCCAGGCAGCTATTTTACACATTATGGGTGTTTCAGCTCCAAGGGGGCAAAGTCACTCCTTCTACCCAGGGCTACGGAGCTCCAAGTAGGGTAAGATTCCAGGTTTTCCCCCTGGATGGAAGTGGAGAAAAAAGAACACTTTACGTGCTTCAAAACTGTACACAAGCACCCTCACAGCGTCAGCACTGGGCCTGCAATGTCCCTGGCCCATTTGCAACCTCCAGGCAGCTGTTTTCGACATTAGGCTCCAAGGGGGCAAAGTCACTCCTTCTACCCAGGGCTACGGAGCTCCAAGTAGGGTAAGATTCCAGGTTTTCCCCCTGGATGGAAGTGGAAAAAAAAGAACACTTTACGTGCTTCAAAACTGTACACAAGCACCCTCACAGTGTCAGCACTGGGCCTGCAATGTCCCTGGCCCATTTGTAACCTTCCAGGCTGCTATTTTACACATTATGAGTGTTTCAGCTCCAAGGGGACAAAGTCACTCCTTCTACCCAGGGCTACGGAGCTCCAAGTAGGGTAAGATTCCAGGTTTCCCCCCTGGATGGAAGTGGGAAAAAAAGAACACTTTACGTGCTTTAAAACCGCACACAAGCACCCTCACAGTGCCAGCACTGAGCCTGCAATGTCCCTGGCCCATTTGCGACCTTCCAGGCTGCTATTTTACACATTATGAGTGTTTCAGCTCCAAGGGGGCAAAGTCACTCCTTCTACCCAGGGCTACGGAGCTCCAAGTAGGGTAAGATTCCAAGTTTTCCCCCTGGATGGAAGTGGAGAAAAAAGAACACTTTACGTGCTTCAAAACTGTACACAAGCACCCTCACAGTGTCAGCACTGGGCCTGCAATGTCCCTGGGCCATTTGCTACCTTCCAGGCAGCTATTTTACACATTATGGGTGTTTCAGCTCCAAGGGGGGCAAAGTCACTCCTTCTACCCAGGGCTACGGAGCTCCAAGTAGGGTAAGATTCCAGGTTTTCCCCCTGGATGGAAGTGGAGAAAAAAGAACACTTTACGTGCTTCAAAACTGTACACAAGCACCCTCACAGCGTCAGCACTGGGCCTGCAATGTCCCTGGGTCATTTGCAACCTTCCAGGCAGCTATTTTACACATTATGGGTGTTTCAGCTCCAAGGGGGCAAAGTCACTCCTTCTACCCAGGGCTACGGAGCTCCAAGTAGGGTAAGATTCCAGGTTTACCCCCTGGATGGAAGTGGAGAAAAAAGAACACTTTACGTGCTTCATAACTGTACACAAGCACCCTCACAGTGTCAGCACTGGGCCTGCAATGTCCCTGGACCATTTGCAACCTTCCAGGCAGCTATTTTACACATTATGGGTGTTTCAGCTCCAAGGGGGCAAAGTCACTCCTTCTACCCAGGGCTACGGAGCTCCAAGTAGGGTTAGATTCCAGGTTTTCCCCCTGGATGGAAGTGGAAAAAAAAGAACACTTTACGTGCTTCAAAACTGTACACAAGCACCCTCACAGTGTCAGCACTGGGCCTGCAATGTCCCTGGCCCATTTGCAACCTCCAGGCAGCTGTTTTCGACATTAGGCTCCAAGGGGGCAAAGTCACTCCTTCTACCCAGGGCTACGGAGCTCCAAGTAGGGTAAGATTCCAGGTTTTCCCCCTGGATGGAAGTGGGAAAAAAAAAGAACACTTTACGTGCTTTAAAACCGCACACAAGCACCCTCACAGTGCAAGCACTGGGCCTGCAATGTCCCTGGCCCATTTGCAACCTCCAGGCAGCTGTTTTCGACATTAGGCTCCAAGGGGGAAAAGTCACTCCTTCTACACAGGGCTACGGAGCTCCAAGTAGGGTAAGATTCCAGGTTTTCCCCCTAGATGGAAGTGGAAAAAAAGATCATTTTTCGTGCTTCAAAACTGTACACAAGCACCATCACAGTGTCAGCACTGGGCCTGCAGTGTCCCTGGGCCATTTGCAACCTTCCAGGCAGCTATTTTACACATTATGGGTGTTTCAGCTCCAAGGGGGAAAAGTCACTCCTTCTACCCAGGGCTGCGGAGCTCCAAGTAGGGTAAGATTCCAGGTTTTCCCCCTTGATGGAAGTGGAAAAAAAAGAACATGTTACGTGCTTCAAAACTGTACACAAGCACCCTCACAGTGTCAGCACTGGGCCTGCAATGTCCCTGGGCCATTTGCTACCTTCCAGGCAGCTATTTTACACATTATGGGTGTTTCAGCTCCAAGGGGGCAAAGTCACTCCTTCTACCCAGGGCTACGGAGCTCCAAGTAGGGTAAGATTCCAGGTTTTGCCCCTGGATGGAAGTGGAAAAAAAAGAACACTTTAAGTGCTTTAAAACCGCACACAAGCACCCTCACAGTGCCAGCAGTGAGCCTGCAATGTCCCTGGCCCATTTGCAACCTTCCAGGCAGCTATTTTACACATTATGGGTGTTTCAGCTCCCAGGGGGCAAAGTCACTCCTTCTACCCAGGGCTACGGAGCTCCAAGTAGGGTAAGATTCCAGGTTTTCCCCCTGGATGGAAGTGGAGAAAAAAGAACACTTTACGTGCTTTTAAACTGTACACAAGCACCCTCACAGTGCCAGCAGTGAGCCTGCAATGTCCCTGGCCCATTTGCAACCTTCCAGGCTGCTATTTTACACATTATGAGTGTTTCAGCTCCAAGGGGGCAAAGTCACTCCTTCTACCCAGGGCTACGGAGCTCCAAGTCGGGTAAGATTCCAGGTTTTCCCCCTGGATGGAAGTGGGGAAAAAAAAGAACACTTTACGTGCTTTAAAACAGCACACAAGCACCCTCACAGTGCCAGCACTGGGCCTGCAATGTCCCTGGCCCATTTGCAACCTTCCAGGCAGCTATTTTACACATTATGGGTGTTTCAGCTCCAAGGGGGAAAAGTCACTCCTTCTACCCAGGGCTGCGGAGCTCCAAGTAGGGTAAGATTCCAGGTTTTCCCCCTGGATGGAAGTGGAGTAAAAAGAACACTTTACGTGCTTCAAAACGGTACACAAGCACCCTCACAGCGTCAGCACTGGGCCTGCAATGTCCCTGGCCCATTTGCAACCTCCAGGCAGCTGTTTTCGACATTAGGCTCCAAGGGGGCAAAGTCACTCCTTCTACCCAGGGCTACGGAGCTCCAAGTAGGGTAAGATTCCAGGTTTTCCCCCTGGATGGAAGTGGAGTAAAAAGAACACTTTACGTGCTTCAAAACGGTACACAAGCACCCTCACAGCGTCAGCACTGGGCCTGCAATGTCCCTGGCCCATTTGCAACCTCCAGGCAGCTGTTTTCGACATTAGGCTCCAAGGGGGCAAAGTCACTCCTTCTACCCAGGGCTACGGAGCTCCAAGTAGGGTAAGATTCCAGGTTTTCCCCCTGGATGGAAGTGGGAAAAAAAAGAACACTTTACGTGCTTTTAAACTGTACACAAGCACCCTCACAGTGTCATCACTGGGCCTGCAATGTCCCTGGGCCATTTGCAACCTTCCAGGCAGCTATTTTACACATTATGAGTGTTTCAGCTCCAAGGGGGCAAAGTCACTCCTTCTACCCAGGGCTGCGGAGCTCCAAGTAGGGTAAGATTCCAGGTTTTACCCCTGGATGGAAGTGGAAAAAAAAGAACACTTTACGTGCTTCAAAACCGTACACAAGCACCCTCACAGTGTCAGCACTGGGCCTGCAATGTCCCTGGGCCATTTGCAACCTTCCAGGCAGCTATTTTACAAATTATGGGTGTTTCAGCTCCAAGGGGGCAAAGTCACTCCTTCTACCCAGGGCTACGGAGCTCCAAGTAGGGTAAGATTCCAGGTTTTCCCCCTGGATGGAAGTGGAAAAAAAAGAACATGTTACGTGCTTCAAAACTGTACACTAGCACCCTCACAGTGCCAGCACTGAGCCTGCAATGTCCCTTGCCCATTTGCAACCTTCCAGGCTGCTATTTTACACATTATGAGTGTTTCAGCTCCAAGGGGGCAAAGTCACTCCTTCTACCCAGGGCTACGGAGCTCCAAGTAGGGTAAGATTCCAGGTTTTCCCCCTGGATGGAAGTGGACAAAAAAGAACACTTTACGTGCTTTTAAACTGTACACAAGCACCCTCACAGTGCCAGCAGTGAGCCTGCAATGTCCCTGGCCCATTTGCAACCTTCCAGGCTGCTATTTTACACATTATGAGTGTTTCAGCTCCAAGGGGGCAAAGTCACTCCTTCTACCCAGGGCTACGGAGCTCCAAGTCGGGTAAGATTCCAGGTTTTCCCCCTGGATGGAAGTGGGGAAAAAAAAGAACACTTTACGTGCTTTAAAACAGCACACAAGCACCCTCACAGTGCCAGCACTGGGCCTGCAATGTCCCTGGCCCATTTGCAACCTTCCAGGCAGCTATTTTACACATTATGGGTGTTTCAGCTCCAAGGGGGAAAAGTCACTCCTTCTACCCAGGGCTGCGGAGCTCCAAGTAGGGTAAGATTCCAGGTTTTCCCCCTGGATGGAAGTGGAAAAAAAAGAACACTTTACGTGCTTTTAAACTGTACACAAGCACCCTCACAGTGTCATCACTGGGCCTGCAATGTCCCTGGGCCATTTGCACCCTTCCAGGCAGCTATTTTACACATTATGAGTGTTTCAGCTCCAAGGGGGCAAAGTCACTCCTTCTACCCAGGGCTACGGAGCTCCAAGTAGGGTAAGATTCCAGGTTTTCCCCCTGGATGGAAGTGGAAAAAAAAGAACACTTTACGTGCTTCAAAACGGTACACAAGCACCCTCACAGTGTCAGCACTGGGCCTGCAATGTCCCTGGCCCATTTGCAACCTCCAGGCAGCTGTTTTCGACATTAGGCTCCAAGGGGGAAAAGTCACTCCTTCTACCCAGGGCTACGGAGCTCCAAGTAGGGTAAGATTCCAGGTTTTCCCCCTAGATGGAAGTGGAAAAAAAGATCATTTTTCGTGCTTCAAAACTGTACACAAGCACCATCACAGTGTCAGCACTGGGCCTGCAATGTCCCTGGGCCATTTGCAACCTTCCAGGCAGCTATTTTACACATTATGGGTGTTTCAGCTCCAAGAGGGAAAAGTCACTCCTTCTACCCAGGGCTACGGAGCTCCAAGTAGGGTAAGATTACAGGTTTTCCCCCTGGATGGAAGTGGAAAAAAAAGAACACTTTACGTGCTTCAAAACGGTACACAAGCACCCTCACAGTGTCAGCACTGGGCCTGCAATGTCCCTGGCCCATTTGCAACCTCCAGGCAGCTGTTTTCGACATTAGGCTCCAAGGGGGAAAAGTCACTCCTTCTACCCAGGGCTACGGAGCTCCAAGTAGGGTAAGATTCCAGGTTTTCCCCCTAGATGGAAGTGGAAAAAAAGATCATTTTTCGTGCTTCAAAACTGTACACAAGCACCATCACAGTGTCAGCACTGGGCCTGCAATGTCCCTGGGCCATTTGCAACCTTCCAGGCAGCTATTTTACACATTATGGGTGTTTCAGCTCCAAGAGGGAAAAGTCACTCCTTCTACCCAGGGCTACGGAGCTCCAAGTAGGGTAAGATTCCAGGTTTTCCCCCTGGATGGAAGTGGAAAAAAAAGAACACTTTACGTGCTTCAAAACGGTACACAAGCACCCTCACAGTGTCAGCACTGGGCCTGCAATGTCCCTGGCCCATTTGCAAGCTCCAGGCAGCTGTTTTCGACATTAGGCTCCAAGGGGGCAAAGTCACTCCTTCTACCCAGGGCTACGGAGCTCCAAGTAGGGTAATATTCCAGGTTTTCCCCCTGGATGGAAGTGGAAAAAAAAAGAACACTTTACGTGCTTCAAAATGTTACACAAGCACCCTCACAGTGTCAGCGCTGGGCCTGCAATGTCCCTGGGCCATTTGCAACCTTCCAGGCAGCTATTTTACACATTATGGGTGTTTCAGCTCCAAGGGGGCAAAGTCACTCCTTCTACCCAGGGCTGCGGAGCTCCAAGTAGGGTAAGATTCCAGGTTTTCCCCCTGGATGGAAGTGGAAAAAAAAAAACACTTTACGTGCTTCAAAACTGTACACAAGCACCCTCTCAGTGCCAGCACTGGGCCTGCAATGTCCCTGGCCCATTTGCAACCTCCAGGCAGCTGTTTTCGACATTAGGCTCCAAGGAGGCAAAGTCACTCCTTCTACCCAGGGCTACGGAGCTCCAAGTAGGGTAAGATTCCAGGTTTTCCCCCTGGATGGAAGTGGAAAAAAAAGAACACTTTACGTGCTTCAAAACGGTACACAAGCACCCTCACAGTGTCAGCACTGGGCCTGCAATGTCCCTGGCCCATTTGCAACCTCCAGGCAGCTGTTTTCGACATTAGGCTCCAAGGGGGAAAAGTCACTCCTTCTACCCAGGGCTACGGAGCTCCAAGTAGGGTAAGATTCCAGGTTTTCCCCCTAGATGGAAGTGGAAAAAAAGATCATTTTTCGTGCTTCAAAACTGTACACAAGCACCATCACAGTGTCAGCACTGGGCCTGCAATGTCCCTGGGCCATTTGCAACCTTCCAGGCAGCTATTTTACACATTATGGGTGTTTCAGCTCCAAGAGGGAAAAGTCACTCCTTCTACCCAGGGCTACGGAGCTCCAAGTAGGGTAAGATTACAGGTTTTCCCCCTGGATGGAAGTGGAAAAAAAAGAACACTTTACGTGCTTCAAAACGGTACACAAGCACCCTCACAGTGTCAGCACTGGGCCTGCAATGTCCCTGGCCCATTTGCAACCTCCAGGCAGCTGTTTTCGACATTAGGCTCCAAGGGGGAAAAGTCACTCCTTCTACCCAGGGCTACGGAGCTCCAAGTAGGGTAAGATTCCAGGTTTTCCCCCTAGATGGAAGTGGAAAAAAAGATCATTTTTCGTGCTTCAAAACTGTACACAAGCACCATCACAGTGTCAGCACTGGGCCTGCAATGTCCCTGGGCCATTTGCAACCTTCCAGGCAGCTATTTTACACATTATGGGTGTTTCAGCTCCAAGAGGGAAAAGTCACTCCTTCTACCCAGGGCTACGGAGCTCCAAGTAGGGTAAGATTCCAGGTTTTCCCCCTGGATGGAAGTGGAAAAAAAAGAACACTTTACGTGCTTCAAAACGGTACACAAGCACCCTCACAGTGTCAGCACTGGGCCTGCAATGTCCCTGGCCCATTTGCAAGCTCCAGGCAGCTGTTTTCGACATTAGGCTCCAAGGGGGCAAAGTCACTCCTTCTACCCAGGGCTACGGAGCTCCAAGTAGGGTAATATTCCAGGTTTTCCCCCTGGATGGAAGTGGAAAAAAAAAGAACACTTTACGTGCTTCAAAATGTTACACAAGCACCCTCACAGTGTCAGCGCTGGGCCTGCAATGTCCCTGGGCCATTTGCAACCTTCCAGGCAGCTATTTTACACATTATGGGTGTTTCAGCTCCAAGGGGGCAAAGTCACTCCTTCTACCCAGGGCTGCGGAGCTCCAAGTAGGGTAAGATTCCAGGTTTTCCCCCTGGATGGAAGTGGAAAAAAAAAAACACTTTACGTGCTTCAAAACTGTACACAAGCACCCTCTCAGTGCCAGCACTGGGCCTGCAATGTCCCTGGCCCATTTGCAACCTCCAGGCAGCTGTTTTCGACATTAGGCTCCAAGGAGGCAAAGTCACTCCTTCTACCCAGGGCTACGGAGCTCCAAGTAGGGTAAGATTCCAGGTTTTCCCCCTGGATGGAAGTGGAAAAAAAAGAACACTTTACGTGCTTCAAAACGGTACACAAGCACCCTCACAGTGTCAGCACTGGGCCTGCAATGTCCCTGGCCCATTTGCAACCTCCAGGCAGCTGTTTTCGACATTAGGCTCCAAGGGGGCAAAGTCACTCCTTCTACCCAGGGCTACGGAGCTCCAAGTAGGGTAAGATTCCAGGTTTTCCCCCTGGATGGAAGTGGAGTAAAAAGAACACTTTACGTGCTTCAAAACGGTACACAAGCACCCTCACAGCGTCAGCACTGGGCCTGCAATGTCCCTGGCCCATTTGCAACCTCCAGGCAGCTGTTTTCGACATTAGGCTCCAAGGGGGAAAAGTCACTCCTTCTACCCAGGGCTACGGAGCTCCAAGTAGGGTAAGATTCCAGGTTTTCCCCCTGGATGGAAGTGGGGAAAAAAAAGAACACTTTACGTGCTTTAAAACCGCACACAAGCACCCTCACAGTGCAAGCACTGGGCCTGCAATGTCCCTGGCCCATTTGCAACCTCCAGGCAGCTGTTTTCGACATTAGGCTCCAAGGGGGCAAAGTCACTCCTTCTACCCAGGGCTACGGAGCTCCAAGTAGGGTAATATTCCAGGTTTTCCCCCTGGATGGAAGTGGAAAAAAAAAGAACACTTTACGTGCTTCAAAATGTTACACAAGCACCCTCACAGTGTCAGCGCTGGGCCTGCAATGTCCCTGGGCCATTTGCAATCTTCCAGGCAGCTATTTTACACATTATGGGTGTTTCAGCTCCAAGGGGGCAAAGTCACTCCTTCTACCCAGGGCTACGGAGCTCCAAGTAGGGTAAGATTCCAGGATTTCCCCCTGGATGGAAGTTGGAAAAAAAGAACACTTTACGTGCTTCAAAACGGTACACAAGCACCCTCACAGCGTCAGCACTGGGCCTGCAATGTCCCTGGCCCATTTGCAAGCTCCAGGCAGCTGTTTTCGACATTAGGCTCCAAGGGGGCAAAGTCACTCCTTCTACCCAGGGCTACGGAGCTCCAAGTAGGGTAAGATTCCAGGTTTTCCCCCTGGATGGAAGTGGAAAAAAAATAATACTTTACGTGCTTCAAAACTGTACACAAGCACCCTCACAGTGTCAGCACTGGGCCTGCAATGTCCCTGGCCCATTTGTAACCTTCCAGGCTGCTATTTTACACATTATGAGTGTTTCAGCTCCAAGGGGACAAAGTCACTCCTTCTACCCAGGGCTACGGAGCTCCAAGTAGGGTAAGATTCCAGTTTTTCCCCCTGGATGGAAGTGGAAAAAAAAGAACACTTTACGTGCTTTTAAACTGTACACAAGCACCCTCACAGTGTCATCACTGGGCCTGCAATGTCCCTGGGCCATTTGCACCCTTCCAGGCAGCTATTTTACACATTATGAGTGTTTCAGCTCCAAGGGGGCAAAGTCACTCCTTCTACCCAGGGCTACGGAGCTCCAAGTAGGGTAAGATTCCAGGTTTTCCCCCTGGATGGAAGTGGAAAAAAAAGAACACTTTACGTGCTTCAAAACGGTACACAAGCACCCTCACAGTGTCAGCACTGGGCCTGCAATGTCCCTGGCCCATTTGCAACCTCCAGGCAGCTGTTTTCGACATTAGGCTCCAAGGGGGAAAAGTCACTCCTTCTACCCAGGGCTACGGAGCTCCAAGTAGGGTAAGATTCCAGGTTTTCCCCCTAGATGGAAGTGGAAAAAAAGATCATTTTTCGTGCTTCAAAACTGTACACAAGCACCATCACAGTGTCAGCACTGGGCCTGCAATGTCCCTGGGCCATTTGCAACCTTCCAGGCAGCTATTTTACACATTATGGGTGTTTCAGCTCCAAGAGGGAAAAGTCACTCCTTCTACCCAGGGCTACGGAGCTCCAAGTAGGGTAAGATTCCAGGTTTTCCCCCTGGATGGAAGTGGAAAAAAAAGAACACTTTACGTGCTTCAAAACGGTACACAAGCACCCTCACAGTGTCAGCACTGGGCCTGCAATGTCCCTGGCCCATTTGCAAGCTCCAGGCAGCTGTTTTCGACATTAGGCTCCAAGGGGGCAAAGTCACTCCTTCTACCCAGGGCTACGGAGCTCCAAGTAGGGTAATATTCCAGGTTTTCCCCCTGGATGGAAGTGGAAAAAAAAAGAACACTTTACGTGCTTCAAAATGTTACACAAGCACCCTCACAGTGTCAGCGCTGGGCCTGCAATGTCCCTGGGCCATTTGCAACCTTCCAGGCAGCTATTTTACACATTATGGGTGTTTCAGCTCCAAGGGGGCAAAGTCACTCCTTCTACCCAGGGCTGCGGAGCTCCAAGTAGGGTAAGATTCCAGGTTTTCCCCCTGGATGGAAGTGGAAAAAAAAAAACACTTTACGTGCTTCAAAACTGTACACAAGCACCCTCTCAGTGCCAGCACTGGGCCTGCAATGTCCCTGGCCCATTTGCAACCTCCAGGCAGCTGTTTTCGACATTAGGCTCCAAGGAGGCAAAGTCACTCCTTCTACCCAGGGCTACGGAGCTCCAAGTAGGGTAAGATTCCAGGTTTTCCCCCTGGATGGAAGTGGAAAAAAAAGAACACTTTACGTGCTTCAAAACGGTACACAAGCACCCTCACAGTGTCAGCACTGGGCCTGCAATGTCCCTGGCCCATTTGCAACCTCCAGGCAGCTGTTTTCGACATTAGGCTCCAAGGGGGCAAAGTCACTCCTTCTACCCAGGGCTACGGAGCTCCAAGTAGGGTAAGATTCCAGGTTTTCCCCCTGGATGGAAGTGGAGAAAAAAGAACACTTTACGTGCTTCAAAACTGTACACAAGCACCCTCACAGTGTCAGCACTGGGCCTGCAATGTCCCTGGGCCATTTGCTACCTTCCAGGCAGCTATTTTACACATTATGGGTGTTTCAGCTCCAAGGGGGCAAAGTCACTCCTTCTACCCAGGGCTACGGAGCTCCAAGTAGGGTAAGATTCCAGGTTTTCCCCCTGGATGGAAGTGGAGAAAAAAGAACACTTTACGTGCTTCAAAACTGTACACAAGCACCCTCACAGCGTCAGCACTGGGCCTGCAATGTCCCTGGCCCATTTGCAACCTCCAGGCAGCTGTTTTCGACATTAGGCTCCAAGGGGGCAAAGTCACTCCTTCTACCCAGGGCTACGGAGCTCCAAGTAGGGTAAGATTCCAGGTTTTCCCCCTGGATGGAAGTGGAAAAAAAAGAACACTTTACGTGCTTCAAAACTGTACACAAGCACCCTCACAGTGTCAGCACTGGGCCTGCAATGTCCCTGGCCCATTTGTAACCTTCCAGGCTGCTATTTTACACATTATGAGTGTTTCAGCTCCAAGGGGACAAAGTCACTCCTTCTACCCAGGGCTACGGAGCTCCAAGTAGGGTAAGATTCCAGGTTTCCCCCCTGGATGGAAGTGGGAAAAAAAGAACACTTTACGTGCTTTAAAACCGCACACAAGCACCCTCACAGTGCCAGCACTGAGCCTGCAATGTCCCTGGCCCATTTGCGACCTTCCAGGCTGCTATTTTACACATTATGAGTGTTTCAGCTCCAAGGGGGCAAAGTCACTCCTTCTACCCAGGGCTACGGAGCTCCAAGTAGGGTAAGATTCCAAGTTTTCCCCCTGGATGGAAGTGGAGAAAAAAGAACACTTTACGTGCTTCAAAACTGTACACAAGCACCCTCACAGTGTCAGCACTGGGCCTGCAATGTCCCTGGGCCATTTGCTACCTTCCAGGCAGCTATTTTACACATTATGGGTGTTTCAGCTCCAAGGGGGCAAAGTCACTCCTTCTACCCAGGGCTACGGAGCTCCAAGTAGGGTAATATTCCAGGTTTTCCCCCTGGATGGAAGTGGAAAAAAAAAGAACACTTTACGTGCTTCAAAATGTTACACAAGCACCCTCACAGCGTCAGCACTGGGCCTGCAATGTCCCTGGCCCATTTGCAAGCTCCAGGCAGCTGTTTTCGACATTAGGCTCCAAGGGGGCAAAGTCACTCCTTCTACCCAGGGCTACGGAGCTCCAAGTAGGGTAAGATTCCAGGTTTTCCCCCTGGATGGAAGTGGAGTAAAAAGAACACTTTACGTGCTTCAAAACGGTACACAAGCACCCTCACAGCGTCAGCACTGGGCCTGCAATGTCCCTGGCCCATTTGCAACCTCCAGGCAGCTGTTTTCGACATTAGGCTCCAAGGGGGCAAAGTCACTCCTTCTACCCAGGGCTACGGAGCTCCAAGTAGGGTAAGATTCCAGGTTTTCCCCCTGGATGGAAGTGGAGTAAAAAGAACACTTTACGTGCTTCAAAACGGTACACAAGCACCCTCACAGCGTCAGCACTGGGCCTGCAATGTCCCTGGCCCATTTGCAACCTCCAGGCAGCTGTTTTCGACATTAGGCTCCAAGGGGGCAAAGTCACTCCTTCTACCCAGGGCTACGGAGCTCCAAGTAGGGTAAGATTCCAGGTTTTCCCCCTGGATGGAAGTGGGAAAAAAAAGAACACTTTACGTGCTTTTAAACTGTACACAAGCACCCTCACAGTGTCATCACTGGGCCTGCAATGTCCCTGGGCCATTTGCAACCTTCCAGGCAGCTATTTTACACATTATGAGTGTTTCAGCTCCAAGGGGGCAAAGTCACTCCTTCTACCCAGGGCTGCGGAGCTCCAAGTAGGGTAAGATTCCAGGTTTTCCCCCTGGATGGAAGTGGAAAAAAAAAAACACTTTACGTGCTTCAAAACTGTACACAAGCACCCTCACAGTGCCAGCACTGGGCCTGCAATGTCCCTGGCCCATTTGCAACCTCCAGGCAGCTGTTTTCGACATTAGGCTCCAAGGGGGCAAAGTCACTCCTTCTACCCAGGGCTACGGAGCTCCAAGTAGGGTAATATTCCAGGTTTTCCCCCTGGATGGAAGTGGAAAAAAAAAGAACACTTTACGTGCTTCAAAATGTTACACAAGCACCCTCACAGTGTCAGCGCTGGGCCTGCAATGTCCCTGGGCCATTTGCAATCTTCCAGGCAGCTATTTTACACATTATGGGTGTTTCAGCTCCAAGGGGGCAAAGTCACTCCTTCTACCCAGGGCTACGGAGCTCCAAGTAGGGTAAGATTCCAGGATTTCCCCCTGGATGGAAGTTGGAAAAAAAGAACACTTTACGTGCTTCAAAACGGTACACAAGCACCCTCACAGTGTCAGCACTGGGCCTGCAATGTCCCTGGCCCATTTGCAACCTCCAGGCAGCTGTTTTCGACATTAGGCTCCAAGGGGGAAAAGTCACTCCTTCTACCCAGGGCTACGGAGCTCCAAGTAGGGTAAGATTCCAGGTTTTCCCCCTAGATGGAAGTGGAAAAAAAGATCATTTTTCGTGCTTCAAAACTGTACACAAGCACCATCACAGTGTCAGCACTGGGCCTGCAATGTCCCTGGGCCATTTGCAACCTTCCAGGCAGCTATTTTACACATTATGGGTGTTTCAGCTCCAAGAGGGAAAAGTCACTCCTTCTACCCAGGGCTACGGAGCTCCAAGTAGGGTAAGATTCCAGGTTTTCCCCCTGGATGGAAGTGGAAAAAAAAGAACACTTTACGTGCTTCAAAACGGTACACAAGCACCCTCACAGTGTCAGCACTGGGCCTGCAATGTCCCTGGCCCATTTGCAACCTTCCAGGCAGCTATTTTACACATTATGGGTGTTTCAGCTCCAAGGGGGCAAAGTCACTCCTTCTACCCAGGGCTGCGGAGCTCCAAGTAGGGTAAGATTCCAGGTTTTCCCCCTGGATGGAAGTGGAAAAAAAAAAACACTTTACGTGTTTCAAAAATGTACACAAGCACCCTCTCAGTGCCAGCACTGGGCCTGCAATGTCCCTGGCCCATTTGCAACCTCCAGGCAGCTGTTTTCGACATTAGGCTCCAAGGAGGCAAAGTCACTCCTTCTACCCAGGGCTACGGAGCTCCAAGTAGGGTAAGATTCCAGGTTTTCCCCCTGGATGGAAGTGGAAAAAAAAGAACACTTTACGTGCTTCAAAACGGTACACAAGCACCCTCACAGTGTCAGCACTGGGCCTGCAATGTCCCTGGCCCATTTGCAACCTCCAGGCAGCTGTTTTCGACATTAGGCTCCAAGGGGGCAAAGTCACTCCTTCTACCCAGGGCTACGGAGCTCCAAGTAGGGTAAGATTCCAGGTTTTCCCCCTGGATGGAAGTGGAGAAAAAAGAACACTTTACGTGCTTCAAAACTGTACACAAGCACCCTCACAGTGTCAGCACTGGGCCTGCAATGTCCCTGGGCCATTTGCTACCTTCCAGGCAGCTATTTTACACATTATGGGTGTTTCAGCTCCAAGGGGGCAAAGTCACTCCTTCTACCCAGGGCTACGGAGCTCCAAGTAGGGTAAGATTCCAGGTTTTCCCCCTGGATGGAAGTGGAGAAAAAAGAACACTTTACGTGCTTCAAAACTGTACACAAGCACCCTCACAGCGTCAGCACTGGGCCTGCAATGTCCCTGGCCCATTTGCAACCTCCAGGCAGCTGTTTTCGACATTAGGCTCCAAGGGGGCAAAGTCACTCCTTCTACCCAGGGCTACGGAGCTCCAAGTAGGGTAAGATTCCAGGTTTTCCCCCTGGATGGAAGTGGAAAAAAAAGAACACTTTACGTGCTTCAAAACTGTACACAAGCACCCTCACAGTGTCAGCACTGGGCCTGCAATGTCCCTGGCCCATTTGTAACCTTCCAGGCTGCTATTTTACACATTATGAGTGTTTCAGCTCCAAGGGGACAAAGTCACTCCTTCTACCCAGGGCTACGGAGCTCCAAGTAGGGTAAGATTCCAGGTTTCCCCCCTGGATGGAAGTGGGAAAAAAAGAACACTTTACGTGCTTTAAAACCGCACACAAGCACCCTCACAGTGCCAGCACTGAGCCTGCAATGTCCCTGGCCCATTTGCGACCTTCCAGGCTGCTATTTTACACATTATGAGTGTTTCAGCTCCAAGGGGGCAAAGTCACTCCTTCTACCCAGGGCTACGGAGCTCCAAGTAGGGTAAGATTCCAAGTTTTCCCCCTGGATGGAAGTGGAGAAAAAAGAACACTTTACGTGCTTCAAAACTGTACACAAGCACCCTCACAGTGTCAGCACTGGGCCTGCAATGTCCCTGGGCCATTTGCTACCTTCCAGGCAGCTATTTTACACATTATGGGTGTTTCAGCTCCAAGGGGGGCAAAGTCACTCCTTCTACCCAGGGCTACGGAGCTCCAAGTAGGGTAAGATTCCAGGTTTTCCCCCTGGATGGAAGTGGAGAAAAAAGAACACTTTACGTGCTTCAAAACTGTACACAAGCACCCTCACAGCGTCAGCACTGGGCCTGCAATGTCCCTGGGTCATTTGCAACCTTCCAGGCAGCTATTTTACACATTATGGGTGTTTCAGCTCCAAGGGGGCAAAGTCACTCCTTCTACCCAGGGCTACGGAGCTCCAAGTAGGGTAAGATTCCAGGTTTACCCCCTGGATGGAAGTGGAGAAAAAAGAACACTTTACGTGCTTCATAACTGTACACAAGCACCCTCACAGTGTCAGCACTGGGCCTGCAATGTCCCTGGACCATTTGCAACCTTCCAGGCAGCTATTTTACACATTATGGGTGTTTCAGCTCCAAGGGGGCAAAGTCACTCCTTCTACCCAGGGCTACGGAGCTCCAAGTAGGGTTAGATTCCAGGTTTTCCCCCTGGATGGAAGTGGAAAAAAAAGAACACTTTACGTGCTTCAAAACTGTACACAAGCACCCTCACAGTGTCAGCACTGGGCCTGCAATGTCCCTGGCCCATTTGCAACCTCCAGGCAGCTGTTTTCGACATTAGGCTCCAAGGGGGCAAAGTCACTCCTTCTACCCAGGGCTACGGAGCTCCAAGTAGGGTAAGATTCCAGGTTTTCCCCCTGGATGGAAGTGGGAAAAAAAAAGAACACTTTACGTGCTTTAAAACCGCACACAAGCACCCTCACAGTGCAAGCACTGGGCCTGCAATGTCCCTGGCCCATTTGCAACCTCCAGGCAGCTGTTTTCGACATTAGGCTCCAAGGGGGAAAAGTCACTCCTTCTACACAGGGCTACGGAGCTCCAAGTAGGGTAAGATTCCAGGTTTTCCCCCTAGATGGAAGTGGAAAAAAAGATCATTTTTCGTGCTTCAAAACTGTACACAAGCACCATCACAGTGTCAGCACTGGGCCTGCAGTGTCCCTGGGCCATTTGCAACCTTCCAGGCAGCTATTTTACACATTATGGGTGTTTCAGCTCCAAGGGGGAAAAGTCACTCCTTCTACCCAGGGCTGCGGAGCTCCAAGTAGGGTAAGATTCCAGGTTTTCCCCCTTGATGGAAGTGGAAAAAAAAGAACATGTTACGTGCTTCAAAACTGTACACAAGCACCCTCACAGTGTCAGCACTGGGCCTGCAATGTCCCTGGGCCATTTGCTACCTTCCAGGCAGCTATTTTACACATTATGGGTGTTTCAGCTCCAAGGGGGCAAAGTCACTCCTTCTACCCAGGGCTACGGAGCTCCAAGTAGGGTAAGATTCCAGGTTTTGCCCCTGGATGGAAGTGGAAAAAAAAGAACACTTTAAGTGCTTTAAAACCGCACACAAGCACCCTCACAGTGCCAGCAGTGAGCCTGCAATGTCCCTGGCCCATTTGCAACCTTCCAGGCAGCTATTTTACACATTATGGGTGTTTCAGCTCCCAGGGGGCAAAGTCACTCCTTCTACCCAGGGCTACGGAGCTCCAAGTAGGGTAAGATTCCAGGTTTTCCCCCTGGATGGAAGTGGAGAAAAAAGAACACTTTACGTGCTTTTAAACTGTACACAAGCACCCTCACAGTGCCAGCAGTGAGCCTGCAATGTCCCTGGCCCATTTGCAACCTTCCAGGCTGCTATTTTACACATTATGAGTGTTTCAGCTCCAAGGGGGCAAAGTCACTCCTTCTACCCAGGGCTACGGAGCTCCAAGTCGGGTAAGATTCCAGGTTTTCCCCCTGGATGGAAGTGGGGAAAAAAAAGAACACTTTACGTGCTTTAAAACAGCACACAAGCACCCTCACAGTGCCAGCACTGGGCCTGCAATGTCCCTGGCCCATTTGCAACCTTCCAGGCAGCTATTTTACACATTATGGGTGTTTCAGCTCCAAGGGGGAAAAGTCACTCCTTCTACCCAGGGCTGCGGAGCTCCAAGTAGGGTAAGATTCCAGGTTTTCCCCCTGGATGGAAGTGGAGTAAAAAGAACACTTTACGTGCTTCAAAACGGTACACAAGCACCCTCACAGCGTCAGCACTGGGCCTGCAATGTCCCTGGCCCATTTGCAACCTCCAGGCAGCTGTTTTCGACATTAGGCTCCAAGGGGGCAAAGTCACTCCTTCTACCCAGGGCTACGGAGCTCCAAGTAGGGTAAGATTCCAGGTTTTCCCCCTGGATGGAAGTGGAGTAAAAAGAACACTTTACGTGCTTCAAAACGGTACACAAGCACCCTCACAGCGTCAGCACTGGGCCTGCAATGTCCCTGGCCCATTTGCAACCTCCAGGCAGCTGTTTTCGACATTAGGCTCCAAGGGGGCAAAGTCACTCCTTCTACCCAGGGCTACGGAGCTCCAAGTAGGGTAAGATTCCAGGTTTTCCCCCTGGATGGAAGTGGGAAAAAAAAGAACACTTTACGTGCTTTTAAACTGTACACAAGCACCCTCACAGTGTCATCACTGGGCCTGCAATGTCCCTGGGCCATTTGCAACCTTCCAGGCAGCTATTTTACACATTATGAGTGTTTCAGCTCCAAGGGGGCAAAGTCACTCCTTCTACCCAGGGCTGCGGAGCTCCAAGTAGGGTAAGATTCCAGGTTTTACCCCTGGATGGAAGTGGAAAAAAAAGAACACTTTACGTGCTTCAAAACCGTACACAAGCACCCTCACAGTGTCAGCACTGGGCCTGCAATGTCCCTGGGCCATTTGCAACCTTCCAGGCAGCTATTTTACAAATTATGGGTGTTTCAGCTCCAAGGGGGCAAAGTCACTCCTTCTACCCAGGGCTACGGAGCTCCAAGTAGGGTAAGATTCCAGGTTTTCCCCCTGGATGGAAGTGGAAAAAAAAGAACATGTTACGTGCTTCAAAACTGTACACTAGCACCCTCACAGTGCCAGCACTGAGCCTGCAATGTCCCTTGCCCATTTGCAACCTTCCAGGCTGCTATTTTACACATTATGAGTGTTTCAGCTCCAAGGGGGCAAAGTCACTCCTTCTACCCAGGGCTACGGAGCTCCAAGTAGGGTAAGATTCCAGGTTTTCCCCCTGGATGGAAGTGGACAAAAAAGAACACTTTACGTGCTTTTAAACTGTACACAAGCACCCTCACAGTGCCAGCAGTGAGCCTGCAATGTCCCTGGCCCATTTGCAACCTTCCAGGCTGCTATTTTACACATTATGAGTGTTTCAGCTCCAAGGGGGCAAAGTCACTCCTTCTACCCAGGGCTACGGAGCTCCAAGTCGGGTAAGATTCCAGGTTTTCCCCCTGGATGGAAGTGGGGAAAAAAAAGAACACTTTACGTGCTTTAAAACAGCACACAAGCACCCTCACAGTGCCAGCACTGGGCCTGCAATGTCCCTGGCCCATTTGCAACCTTCCAGGCAGCTATTTTACACATTATGGGTGTTTCAGCTCCAAGGGGGAAAAGTCACTCCTTCTACCCAGGGCTGCGGAGCTCCAAGTAGGGTAAGATTCCAGGTTTTCCCCCTGGATGGAAGTGGAAAAAAAAGAACACTTTACGTGCTTTTAAACTGTACACAAGCACCCTCACAGTGTCATCACTGGGCCTGCAATGTCCCTGGGCCATTTGCACCCTTCCAGGCAGCTATTTTACACATTATGAGTGTTTCAGCTCCAAGGGGGCAAAGTCACTCCTTCTACCCAGGGCTACGGAGCTCCAAGTAGGGTAAGATTCCAGGTTTTCCCCCTGGATGGAAGTGGAAAAAAAAGAACACTTTACGTGCTTCAAAACGGTACACAAGCACCCTCACAGTGTCAGCACTGGGCCTGCAATGTCCCTGGCCCATTTGCAACCTCCAGGCAGCTGTTTTCGACATTAGGCTCCAAGGGGGAAAAGTCACTCCTTCTACCCAGGGCTACGGAGCTCCAAGTAGGGTAAGATTCCAGGTTTTCCCCCTAGATGGAAGTGGAAAAAAAGATCATTTTTCGTGCTTCAAAACTGTACACAAGCACCATCACAGTGTCAGCACTGGGCCTGCAATGTCCCTGGGCCATTTGCAACCTTCCAGGCAGCTATTTTACACATTATGGGTGTTTCAGCTCCAAGAGGGAAAAGTCACTCCTTCTACCCAGGGCTACGGAGCTCCAAGTAGGGTAAGATTACAGGTTTTCCCCCTGGATGGAAGTGGAAAAAAAAGAACACTTTACGTGCTTCAAAACGGTACACAAGCACCCTCACAGTGTCAGCACTGGGCCTGCAATGTCCCTGGCCCATTTGCAACCTCCAGGCAGCTGTTTTCGACATTAGGCTCCAAGGGGGAAAAGTCACTCCTTCTACCCAGGGCTACGGAGCTCCAAGTAGGGTAAGATTCCAGGTTTTCCCCCTAGATGGAAGTGGAAAAAAAGATCATTTTTCGTGCTTCAAAACTGTACACAAGCACCATCACAGTGTCAGCACTGGGCCTGCAATGTCCCTGGGCCATTTGCAACCTTCCAGGCAGCTATTTTACACATTATGGGTGTTTCAGCTCCAAGAGGGAAAAGTCACTCCTTCTACCCAGGGCTACGGAGCTCCAAGTAGGGTAAGATTCCAGGTTTTCCCCCTGGATGGAAGTGGAAAAAAAAGAACACTTTACGTGCTTCAAAACGGTACACAAGCACCCTCACAGTGTCAGCACTGGGCCTGCAATGTCCCTGGCCCATTTGCAAGCTCCAGGCAGCTGTTTTCGACATTAGGCTCCAAGGGGGCAAAGTCACTCCTTCTACCCAGGGCTACGGAGCTCCAAGTAGGGTAATATTCCAGGTTTTCCCCCTGGATGGAAGTGGAAAAAAAAAGAACACTTTACGTGCTTCAAAATGTTACACAAGCACCCTCACAGTGTCAGCGCTGGGCCTGCAATGTCCCTGGGCCATTTGCAACCTTCCAGGCAGCTATTTTACACATTATGGGTGTTTCAGCTCCAAGGGGGCAAAGTCACTCCTTCTACCCAGGGCTGCGGAGCTCCAAGTAGGGTAAGATTCCAGGTTTTCCCCCTGGATGGAAGTGGAAAAAAAAAAACACTTTACGTGCTTCAAAACTGTACACAAGCACCCTCTCAGTGCCAGCACTGGGCCTGCAATGTCCCTGGCCCATTTGCAAACCTCCAGGCAGCTGTTTTCGACATTAGGCTCCAAGGAGGCAAAGTCACTCCTTCTACCCAGGGCTACGGAGCTCCAAGTAGGGTAAGATTCCAGGTTTTCCCCCTGGATGGAAGTGGAAAAAAAAGAACACTTTACGTGCTTCAAAACGGTACACAAGCACCCTCACAGTGTCAGCACTGGGCCTGCAATGTCCCTGGCCCATTTGCAACCTCCAGGCAGCTGTTTTCGACATTAGGCTCCAAGGGGGCAAAGTCACTCCTTCTACCCAGGGCTACGGAGCTCCAAGTAGGGTAAGATTCCAGGTTTTCCCCCTGGATGGAAGTGGAGTAAAAAGAACACTTTACGTGCTTCAAAACGGTACACAAGCACCCTCACAGCGTCAGCACTGGGCCTGCAATGTCCCTGGCCCATTTGCAACCTCCAGGCAGCTGTTTTCGACATTAGGCTCCAAGGGGGAAAAGTCACTCCTTCTACCCAGGGCTACGGAGCTCCAAGTAGGGTAAGATTCCAGGTTTTCCCCCTGGATGGAAGTGGGGAAAAAAAAGAACACTTTACGTGCTTTAAAACCGCACACAAGCACCCTCACAGTGCAAGCACTGGGCCTGCAATGTCCCTGGCCCATTTGCAACCTCCAGGCAGCTGTTTTCGACATTAGGCTCCAAGGGGGCAAAGTCACTCCTTCTACCCAGGGCTACGGAGCTCCAAGTAGGGTAATATTCCAGGTTTTCCCCCTGGATGGAAGTGGAAAAAAAAAGAACACTTTACGTGCTTCAAAATGTTACACAAGCACCCTCACAGTGTCAGCGCTGGGCCTGCAATGTCCCTGGGCCATTTGCAATCTTCCAGGCAGCTATTTTACACATTATGGGTGTTTCAGCTCCAAGGGGGCAAAGTCACTCCTTCTACCCAGGGCTACGGAGCTCCAAGTAGGGTAAGATTCCAGGATTTCCCCCTGGATGGAAGTTGGAAAAAAAGAACACTTTACGTGCTTCAAAACGGTACACAAGCACCCTCACAGCGTCAGCACTGGGCCTGCAATGTCCCTGGCCCATTTGCAAGCTCCAGGCAGCTGTTTTCGACATTAGGCTCCAAGGGGGCAAAGTCACTCCTTCTACCCAGGGCTACGGAGCTCCAAGTAGGGTAAGATTCCAGGTTTTCCCCCTGGATGGAAGTGGAAAAAAAATAACACTTTACGTGCTTCAAAACTGTACACAAGCACCCTCACAGTGTCAGCACTGGGCCTGCAATGTCCCTGGCCCATTTGTAACCTTCCAGGCTGCTATTTTACACATTATGAGTGTTTCAGCTCCAAGGGGACAAAGTCACTCCTTCTACCCAGGGCTACGGAGCTCCAAGTAGGGTAAGATTCCAGTTTTTCCCCCTGGATGGAAGTGGAAAAAAAAGAACACTTTACGTGCTTTTAAACTGTACACAAGCACCCTCACAGTGTCATCACTGGGCCTGCAATGTCCCTGGGCCATTTGCACCCTTCCAGGCAGCTATTTTACACATTATGAGTGTTTCAGCTCCAAGGGGGCAAAGTCACTCCTTCTACCCAGGGCTACGGAGCTCCAAGTAGGGTAAGATTCCAGGTTTTCCCCCTGGATGGAAGTGGAAAAAAAAGAACACTTTACGTGCTTCAAAACGGTACACAAGCACCCTCACAGTGTCAGCACTGGGCCTGCAATGTCCCTGGCCCATTTGCAACCTCCAGGCAGCTGTTTTCGACATTAGGCTCCAAGGGGGAAAAGTCACTCCTTCTACCCAGGGCTACGGAGCTCCAAGTAGGGTAAGATTCCAGGTTTTCCCCCTAGATGGAAGTGGAAAAAAAGATCATTTTTCGTGCTTCAAAACTGTACACAAGCACCATCACAGTGTCAGCACTGGGCCTGCAATGTCCCTGGGCCATTTGCAACCTTCCAGGCAGCTATTTTACACATTATGGGTGTTTCAGCTCCAAGAGGGAAAAGTCACTCCTTCTACCCAGGGCTACGGAGCTCCAAGTAGGGTAAGATTCCAGGTTTTCCCCCTGGATGGAAGTGGAAAAAAAAGAACACTTTACGTGCTTCAAAACGGTACACAAGCACCCTCACAGTGTCAGCACTGGGCCTGCAATGTCCCTGGCCCATTTGCAAGCTCCAGGCAGCTGTTTTCGACATTAGGCTCCAAGGGGGCAAAGTCACTCCTTCTACCCAGGGCTACGGAGCTCCAAGTAGGGTAATATTCCAGGTTTTCCCCCTGGATGGAAGTGGAAAAAAAAAGAACACTTTACGTGCTTCAAAATGTTACACAAGCACCCTCACAGTGTCAGCGCTGGGCCTGCAATGTCCCTGGGCCATTTGCAACCTTCCAGGCAGCTATTTTACACATTATGGGTGTTTCAGCTCCAAGGGGGCAAAGTCACTCCTTCTACCCAGGGCTGCGGAGCTCCAAGTAGGGTAAGATTCCAGGTTTTCCCCCTGGATGGAAGTGGAAAAAAAAAAACACTTTACGTGCTTCAAAACTGTACACAAGCACCCTCTCAGTGCCAGCACTGGGCCTGCAATGTCCCTGGCCCATTTGCAACCTCCAGGCAGCTGTTTTCGACATTAGGCTCCAAGGAGGCAAAGTCACTCCTTCTACCCAGGGCTACGGAGCTCCAAGTAGGGTAAGATTCCAGGTTTTCCCCCTGGATGGAAGTGGAAAAAAAAGAACACTTTACGTGCTTCAAAACGGTACACAAGCACCCTCACAGTGTCAGCACTGGGCCTGCAATGTCCCTGGCCCATTTGCAACCTCCAGGCAGCTGTTTTCGACATTAGGCTCCAAGGGGGCAAAGTCACTCCTTCTACCCAGGGCTACGGAGCTCCAAGTAGGGTAAGATTCCAGGTTTTCCCCCTGGATGGAAGTGGAGAAAAAAGAACACTTTACGTGCTCCAAAACTGTACACAAGCACCCTCACAGTGTCAGCACTGGGCCTGCAATGTCCCTGGGCCATTTGCTACCTTCCAGGCAGCTATTTTACACATTATGGGTGTTTCAGCTCCAAGGGGGCAAAGTCACTCCTTCTACCCAGGGCTACGGAGCTCCAAGTAGGGTAAGATTCCAGGTTTTCCCCCTGGATGGAAGTGGAGAAAAAAGAACACTTTACGTGCTTCAAAACTGTACACAAGCACCCTCACAGCGTCAGCACTGGGCCTGCAATGTCCCTGGCCCATTTGCAACCTCCAGGCAGCTGTTTTCGACATTAGGCTCCAAGGGGGCAAAGTCACTCCTTCTACCCAGGGCTACGGAGCTCCAAGTAGGGTAAGATTCCAGGTTTTCCCCCTGGATGGAAGTGGAGTAAAAAGAACACTTTACGTGCTTCAAAACGGTACACAAGCACCCTCACAGCGTCAGCACTGGGCCTGCAATGTCCCTGGCCCATTTGCAACCTCCAGGCAGCTGTTTTCGACATTAGGCTCCAAGGGGGCAAAGTCACTCCTTCTACCCAGGGCTACGGAGCTCCAAGTAGGGTAAGATTCCAGGTTTTCCCCCTGGATGGAAGTGGAGTAAAAAGAACACTTTACGTGCTTCAAAACGGTACACAAGCACCCTCACAGCGTCAGCACTGGGCCTGCAATGTCCCTGGCCCATTTGCAACCTCCAGGCAGCTGTTTTCGACATTAGGCTCCAAGGGGGCAAAGTCACTCCTTCTACCCAGGGCTACGGAGCTCCAAGTAGGGTAAGATTCCAGGTTTTCCCCCTGGATGGAAGTGGGAAAAAAAAGAACACTTTACGTGCTTTTAAACTGTACACAAGCACCCTCACAGTGTCATCACTGGGCCTGCAATGTCCCTGGGCCATTTGCAACCTTCCAGGCAGCTATTTTACACATTATGAGTGTTTCAGCTCCAAGGGGGCAAAGTCACTCCTTCTACCCAGGGCTGCGGAGCTCCAAGTAGGGTAAGATTCCAGGTTTTACCCCTGGATGGAAGTGGAAAAAAAAGAACACTTTACGTGCTTCAAAACCGTACACAAGCACCCTCACAGTGTCAGCACTGGGCCTGCAATGTCCCTGGGCCATTTGCAACCTTCCAGGCAGCTATTTTACACATTATGGGTGTTTCAGCTCCAAGGGGGCAAAGTCACTCCTTCTACCCAGGGCTACGGAGCTCCAAGTAGGGTAAGATTCCAGGTTTTCCCCCTGGATGGAAGTGGAAAAAAAAGAACATGTTATGTGCATCAAAACTGTACACTAGCACCCTCACAGTGCCAGCACTGAGCCTGCAATGTCCCTTGCCCATTTGCAACCTTCCAGGCTGCTATTTTACACATTATGAGTGTTTCAGCTCCAAGGGGGCAAAGTCACTCCTTCTACCCAGGGCTACGGAGCTCCAAGTAGGGTAAGATTCCAGGTTTTCCCCCTGGATGGAAGTGGACAAAAAAGAACACTTTACGTGCTTTTAAACTGTACACAAGCACCCTCACAGTGCCAGCAGTGAGCCTGCAATGTCCCTGGCCCATTTGCAACCTTCCAGGCTGCTATTTTACACATTATGGGTGTTTCAGCTCCAAGGGGGCAAAGTCACTCCTTCTACCCAGGGCTACGGAGCTCCAAGTAGGGTTAGATTCCAGGTTTTCCCCCTGGATGGAAGTGGAAAAAAAAGAACACTTTACGTGCTTCAAAACTGTACACAAGCACCCTCACAGTGTCAGCACTGGGCCTGCAATGTCCCTGGCCCATTTGCAACCTCCAGGCAGCTGTTTTCGACATTAGGCTCCAAGGGGGCAAAGTCACTCCTTCTACCCAGGGCTACGGAGCTCCAAGTAGGGTAAGATTCCAGGTTTTCCCCCTGGATGGAAGTGGGAAAAAAAAAGAACACTTTACGTGCTTTAAAACCGCACACAAGCACCCTCACAGTGCAAGCACTGGGCCTGCAATGTCCCTGGCCCATTTGCAACCTCCAGGCAGCTGTTTTCGACATTAGGCTCCAAGGGGGAAAAGTCACTCCTTCTACCCAGGGCTACGGAGCTCCAAGTAGGGTAAGATTCCAGGTTTTCCCCCTGGATGGAAGTGGAGAAAAAAGAACACTTTACGTGCTTTTAAACTGTACACAAGCACCCTCACAGTGCCAGCAGTGAGCCTGCAATGTCCCTGGCCCATTTGCAACCTTCCAGGCTGCTATTTTACACATTATGAGTGTTTCAGCTCCAAGGGGGCAAAGTCACTCCTTCTACCCAGGGCTACGGAGCTCCAAGTCGGGTAAGATTCCAGGTTTTCCCCCTGGATGGAAGTGGGGAAAAAAAAGAACACTTTACGTGCTTTAAAACAGCACACAAGCACCCTCACAGTGCCAGCACTGGGCCTGCAATGTCCCTGGCCCATTTGCAACCTTCCAGGCAGCTATTTTACACATTATGGGTGTTTCAGCTCCAAGGGGGAAAAGTCACTCCTTCTACCCAGGGCTGCGGAGCTCCAAGTAGGGTAAGATTCCAGGTTTTCCCCCTGGATGGAAGTGGAGTAAAAAGAACACTTTACGTGCTTCAAAACGGTACACAAGCACCCTCACAGCGTCAGCACTGGGCCTGCAATGTCCCTGGCCCATTTGCAACCTCCAGGCAGCTGTTTTCGACATTAGGCTCCAAGGGGGCAAAGTCACTCCTTCTACCCAGGGCTACGGAGCTCCAAGTAGGGTAAGATTCCAGGTTTTCCCCCTGGATGGAAGTGGAGTAAAAAGAACACTTTACGTGCTTCAAAACGGTACACAAGCACCCTCACAGCGTCAGCACTGGGCCTGCAATGTCCCTGGCCCATTTGCAACCTCCAGGCAGCTGTTTTCGACATTAGGCTCCAAGGGGGCAAAGTCACTCCTTCTACCCAGGGCTACGGAGCTCCAAGTAGGGTAAGATTCCAGGTTTTCCCCCTGGATGGAAGTGGGAAAAAAAAGAACACTTTACGTGCTTTTAAACTGTACACAAGCACCCTCACAGTGTCATCACTGGGCCTGCAATGTCCCTGGGCCATTTGCAACCTTCCAGGCAGCTATTTTACACATTATGAGTGTTTCAGCTCCAAGGGGGCAAAGTCACTCCTTCTACCCAGGGCTGCGGAGCTCCAAGTAGGGTAAGATTCCAGGTTTTACCCCTGGATGGAAGTGGAAAAAAAAGAACACTTTACGTGCTTCAAAACCGTACACAAGCACCCTCACAGTGTCAGCACTGGGCCTGCAATGTCCCTGGGCCATTTGCAACCTTCCAGGCAGCTATTTTACA